>NC_054539.1:53391065-53626065 GCF_017654505.1 Polyodon spathula
GTTTCCTAATCAGGGTGTAGTTTTACTGAAATCTGTGATAAAAAGCAGGCGCATCCATCACATTGGCAGGTACAGTGGCTCGCAAAAGTATTCACCCCCCCCTTGGACTTTTCCACATTTATTGTGTTTTTGCCACTGTGAAACACAAAAAAAGTCCATAATGTCAAAGTGAAAAATAAAATTTACAAATTGTTCTAAATGAATTACAAATATAAAACAGAAATTAATTGATTGCATAAGTATTCACCCCCTTGAGTCAATATTTGGTAGACCTTTGGCAGCAATTACAGCCATGAGTCTATTTGGATAAGTCTTTACCAGCTTTGCACATCTGAACACTACAATTATTGCCCATTCTTCTTTACAAAATTGCTTAAGCTTCATCAAGTTGGATGGGAACATATTCTCAATTGGATTGAGGTCCGGGCTTTGACTGGGCCACTCCAGGACATTGACCTTTTTGTTTTCAAGCCACTCAAGTGTGGCTTTGGCTGTATGTTTGGAGTCATTGTCCTGCTGGAAGATGAATCTTCTCCCAAATCCCAGGTCTCTTGCAGACTTCAGCAGGTTTTCCTCCAGGATTTCTCTGTATTTTGTTGCATCCATTTTGCACTATCTTCACGAGCTTTCCAGGCCCTGACGCAGAGAAGCATACCCATAGCATGATGCTGCCACCACCATGCTTCACGGTAGGGATTGTGTTCTCAGGATGATGTGTGGTGTTAGGCTTGCGCCAAACATATCGCTTAGCATTGAGGCCAAAAAGCTCTATTATGGCCATTTTTTAATAAAACTAGTTAAGCCTTTTAACCGTGTCCCAATTTTTTTTCATACATTAAACCCTGTATAGAATGTCCCTCCAGGACAGGCGTTTCCCATTATTGTTCTGAAGAGTTAATGTTATCCAAATATTTGCATCATGTATAAGAACCATGTTGCATCATGTTTTTCCATGGTCAAAACATTACCTATTAACAAATACACCATTGTCAAGCCATACACTTTCAGAACATGGTCATACATCACAACCAGTCGTTGTTTTTCCACCATGAAACAATCAACAATGGTCCCATGGTTAACCAAATGTCTGGGCATCAGTCATGGTTGAATGAGGATTATTCTTGCACTGGCTCACACCCTCTGTCTCCCATACGGGGCCGACACCCTGCACTGGTGGGTCATCGAGTCCAACGTCTTCTCCGAGGTGACAATTGGCCCCAGCGTGCTCAACACAGCCTACGAGAGCATAGAGGTCAGTCTGCACAACCAGAGGGGTCCGTCTGTCCACCTGCCTGTGCGTCTGCATCCATTTCTGTGTGTCTGAATATTTGTGTCTGCCTGTGTCTTTGTTTGTGTGTCTCCTTTAAGACACCCGAACCTGAAAACTTTTATACCAAAGACTTGTCAGAGCAGGGAGACAGTTGCTGTTCTGCCCCGGCAGCAATAAAGCAGCTACGCTCCCTGGTAACATCGCTATTTTCCTATGAGAACTGCGACCATAAACGCAGCGACCCCGAAGTTAATGGTTAATATTCCTATTTCAGCGAACCAGGCTTATGATAATAACCTAATGTTCTCTTTCAAGTAGGGAATATTAATCATTACCGTTGTTGCAATTACATGGTATACAACACTGAGCTACAGAGCTAACAAGCTTGCTTTGAGCCGAACAGTATTCCAACAGTCTGAAAAAAAAAAAAAAAACATTAGAATGGACTCCCCTCTAATGTTCTGACGTGGGGATGGACGCCACCCTCAGTACTCCTGTGCCAAATCCAGGATTCTGCAGGTGCATGACATTCAGTCACGTACACTGCCTGCAGTTCCAAAATATTGACGTGGTGACCCTCCCATGGGGGTTGTCACACACCTTGCACTCCTCTGCCTTCCCACACTCTGATTTGGATGCGTCCTTGGTGATGACCTCTCTCCTGGTGATGCTGCCCAGTGGATGTCTCCACCAAGAGAGTGCCTGAAGACAGCGATTGGACACTGTCAATAGGATATCAAGGTTTAACACCAGTTTTTCGAGATTTATGATTATACTGTAAATTTACAGTATAATCGTAAATCTCGAAAAACTACTCACTTCTAAATCTTTTGTAATCATTTTTGTATTACTTTAGTATAAATACATGTTAATTTGGATTCATATGTTGTTTTTTTCTGACTTTATGTGAACGAAAAGACACACATTTGCCCGTTTTCCCATTGAAAATAGTGATATTTTGAAATATCACTGTCCTGGTCACAAAAGCAAAGTTTGTGGGGAATAATGGCCATTTTCTATACTTTTGAGGCATAAGCAATTAGGAAATAACACTTACTACCCAGGAACAAAAATTGTGTTACATAGTGTAATATAACCTCTCCTCATATCTATGGCATGATCTATTGTGGTCGGAACCTACCCAGACAGGACTCGGTATCACGTGGGTCGGGTATGCGATTTCACACTGCTTTTGATAAAGTTGGGTTGACCTGGATGACATACACAAGCGCACAATACACGTATCAATGTGCTGGAAGTAGCTTGACACTGACGCTTCCATCCAAGCTACTCTGGATTTAACTGTCGGCCCAAATGTTGTTAGAGCAAATGCTTCTACATCAGTGCTGCAATCTGGCTCCTGGTGTGACTCAAGCAGCAAAAATATGGCTAAACAGAAACGTTCCTTGCAGAAGTGAAACCTTCACACAGGTGTCGCTGTTTGTTATTGCGTCGGCTCATAAACAGTTGTCAAGGTGTGAATCATTTTGGGAATGCTTCTCATCATTTAAACATGGATTCTTATATTGTGCCGCTTCCTCAAAGTTTCAATTAACACACAGCTAATTGGGACACCCAGAATTACAGTTTTTCTCGATTGCTTGAGCACATCTGTTCAAACAGAATTCACTTTTTCAAAACAATTAACATGCAGCGGTAAACTGAAACATATTGGCCAAAATGACACATCTCATTTGCAAAATGCACTAAGACTCTCAAAACATTAAATACATGACACAAAATCAGCTACCTCCATCAAAAGCATACAACTCGTTATCTAATGAAAAGTTATTTCAATCAATCGTTACACAATGGCCCAATAAATACTAACTACAACTATCAATATACCCTAACATAGTTAACCCTCTTTTATATGGCTGTGCCATTTGTTGATACTATAATTTTATAGTATGTACCATAAAAGGCAAGTAAATATATTATCACAGCATGGGCTGTATTATTTTTTCCTAAAATGATTTTACCAAAGATGATCAATGCAGGAAGAAAGTCACTCAAGAGCATGAATATCCAGAAACAAAGGGCTTTATTTTACCTTTTTCCATTTTGTCCTTTACAAATTCTATGATGCTGTATATACAGAGAATAAAAATAAAATACACCAAGCTGACAAATCACTGCAAAAACAAAGAAATGTCAAAAAAGGCAACACAAATACAGTATACACCACATTCAGTCCATTCGTTCTTGTCGATCAGGCCACATGTTTTCATCAACATCACACTGGATGTTTTCCCTTGCATGGCGCATCCACACTTGGCAGTCCTCTGCAGTGATTGCCAGACAACTGGCATTCATTGCGTCTAGGAGGGACATCTGGTCATGTGGAAGGTAATCATACACTTTCGACCTCCACGCAGAGAAGAATTCCTTGATTGGATTGAGAAAAGGAGAGTATGGCGAGAGAAATTGCATTGTCATTCGTGGGTGGGCTGCAAACCATTCAATAACCAGACAGGAGTGTTGAAAAGCAACATTGTCCCATATGAAGAAGAAGCAGGACATGTCAGGCCTCACCAGTCCTCTATCTTTTGGTGGTACCACTCTCTGGTGCAATGCATCAAGAAATGTGGGGAGATGTTCTGTATTGTATGGGCCAATTGTAAGGATGTGGCAAAGAGCACCATCGCTGGAGATAGCGGCACACATGGTGATGTTTGCACCCCTTTGCCCTGGCACATTTAACGTGGCCCTCTTACCAATGAGGTTCCTCCCTCATCTCCTTACTTTTGAAAGGTTGAAGCCGGCTTCATCCACATAAATGAATGTATGGGGTGTTGCATTTGCTTCAAGCTCCATTATTCTCCAAGATAGAAACACAATAGAAACACAGTATTTATGTATACATAAAGCATGTACATTGTAAAATATTCCAGCTGCATGCAATGCAAAGTTTTACTGTAAGAAAAGGCATTACGGTGACAAACCCTTACCTGTACATACTGGTGTTTAGTCTCCTTCACACTGTCAGTTTCTTTGGAATGGGACCTTGCAAAGTTGTTTCATTCCCTCTTTGTGTCTTTTAAGACACGATCAATTGTGGCCAAACTCACACTGTTGACATTTCTGAACATGTGCTCTTTGATGACTGATGTCTGGATCTCTAGGTCTTATGGAATTGTTGGCAACAACCATATCCACTCCTGTGGCACAGTGAAGGCTTTACCTCTGCGTACCTGACTTTACCTATCATGTGGTTGTGTTTGAATTCTATAAGTACAGTAAATATGTACAAACTGTGACATTTTGATGGTCACATGAAGGGCATTGACAGAACTGTTTTATACATATATTGTACTGTATATAGTAGAGTAATACTGAAATACAGTGTGGTATAGCATTGTAACTTACCTATTCTCATTCTTGAATATTCTTACTATTGATGCCACAGTTGACCTACCAACACTGAGTTGGAACCGCTGCCCAGCTTCAATCATGTAAAGGCCATGATTGACAACATGGTCAATAATTGTGGCACGAATTGTGGCACGAATGTCATCTGAAACATTAGCTCTTTGCACCCCCTTTGAGTTACTCCACCACCACACACCTGAACCCCTCTTCCTCTATGGGCCCTCTACCTCTCCTAACCCCTCTTCCTCTATGGGCCCTCTACCTCTCCACCGTCTTACTTAGTCCATTCTTGCAAACAGCAGCTCAGAGGTGACCTCTTTTATGCATGAATAAGGTCTGATTGCTGATTGAACAATTGTGCAAAGAATTGCACACGTGCAGAAGAAGTTCACATTCATGGGAGTAATTTGTATCAGCTTTGACCAAATGTTTTAATTTTGTTTGACACGATTTACTCAACTGAGTTTTGCATCTTTTGTGTTTACTGTTTTGCAAAAATGTGGTTAGCATTTGCATTGTATGTGAAAGTAATGGGAAATGACTTACTGTTTTGCAAAAAAGAATACTGTTGTGCTCATTAGGTTATGAGATAAAGTGAACCCGTTTCATTAAAAGTGTCTTAGCAATCGAGAAAAACTGTAATAGAAACTGAAATATTGCCACATTGTATGTGTGAAACTTCTTTTTTTTTTGTTTTGCAATGCTGAACCAAAGTCCCTGTACCATAAGGAAGTTTAATGTATATATATTTTTTTTCATCCAGCAGCTTTTCAGCAGAATGTCTTTCTGATTAACTGCACTGAATTATTGGACAATTATTAACTCACTCCCACGAAAAGAGATTACCATTATAAAGTTTTATTTCAAAGTTCTGTCTAATGAGGCTGAAAGTCATACCACTAAACAACACTGATTTAGTGCTTTAAACACCCTGATGGTATGTAGGATTTTTCATGAAAAATAAAGTGTCCAGAAAACTGTCTTTATCCTTTAATAATGAACAGCAGTAACACATCTTGGACCCCAGGTGGAACTGTGTCCTATGAGACCAGAGAGCCGTGTATAAGGATTCAACAGTAGCACCACAGAAACACATTTAATTTCACATGACTATTTATTTCAGAGCGTTTTGTGTTTGGGTTATTCAGAGATGTGTCTCTGAATAATCCACCAAATCCTGTACTGAAACTGTACTACACTGAGACCAATGAAAACTGGCATCTGCGGTGTCGATTGAGTGCATCATACAGAGATACAGTACAGTAACTCAGTCCTCGCAACGAGCAAGGTTTGTTATAAGCAGCCTGCCTGACCATGAAATACAATTGTTTAAAGCCACATTTCCATCTGCCACTGGGATTAACTTGAAAGCTATTTGAAATTGTTCATTTCCATCAATCGGTAAGCTAAACATGAAGCCTGTGGATATATTATACTATCTGGGTACTACTGGGAGGATGGTGAATGAATTAATAAATAGCAATTATACAAAAACATGATCCATACAGGTGATCTTTGACTGCCTTGCAGATTGGATTGTGAACAGTAGACCTCAGGTGGAAATGGCTGCATTCCCAGTTAGACACTGGGAATGAGATGAGGTTGACAGACTGGTTTCATAGAACAGATGGCAATGTGGCAAAGGTACAGTAGTTATTTCTGTGTCTGGCAGTGAGATCCCCTACCCTCAGCACAGTCTCTCCCTAACCCTCTTGTAGATTGCTTGAGCAATGTGAGTATAATAGTTATGATGGTTACAACATAGTTCAAATAGAGAAGGATGGGAACTGTTTCTTTAGATGTTTAAATGTGGTTTTATATGGTTCACAAAATGACCATCAAACAATTAGACATAATGTAACAGAACTAATGGAAAGCAATATAAAACAATATGAAATGTACATCGACTCAGGGACCCATATTGAAAAAATGAAATTAAGTGACGGGAGTATAGATTCTTGGGCCACAGAGGCAGAAGTTCTGGCAGCTGTAGACCTACTAAATAGGCCCATACACGTATACACAGACTTAAAGAATAAGGATTGTTAAATACAAAGGCACAATAGAAACTATTAAAAATAAGAACGATCCAATTAATCTTTTATACAACAATAACCATTTCTCAGTTATTGTATTTAAAGACACTTAAACCAGAATAACATCCGAATACTGTGGCATCATTAAGAAAGACAATCAAAATACATCTAAAGCAGTAAAAATAAACCAGTTTAAATAAGAAATAAAATGCAAAATAGAGAATTAAAACAGCACTAGGACAGAGAATTCAAAACAGAGAGATAGGATACCCAGAAATGGAAAAGGTACTGAATACACTAAAGATAAGACAGAAGACACAGTACTTAATTTATCAAGTAAAACTTTAACCACATCCCAAAAAGCAGCATTGAGTAAAGGACTTAAGTAATTCTCAGTTATTGTATTTAAAGACACTGAAACATACGGCAACTCTAAAGGAGTTACAGTCTTCCACGGCTGAGCTGGGAGACACTGTGCATATGGGAACAATAGCCTAGGTGCTTCACAAAACTGGTCTTTATGGGAGAGTGGCAAAAAGAAAGCCATTGTTGAAAAAAACTCACATCAGATCTCGGCTAGAGTTTGCCAGAAGGCATGTGGGAGACTCTGAGACCAAGTGGAAGAAGATTCTATGGTCTGATGAGACCATAATAGAGCTTTTTGGCCTCGACGCTAAGCGCTGTGTTTGGTGCAAGCCTACCTCCACACATCATCCTGAGAACACGGTGGTGGCAGCATCATGCTATGGGGATGCTTCTCTGCATCAGGGCCTGGAAAGTTTGTGAAGATAGAGGGCAAAATGGATGCAGCAAAGTACAGAGAAATCCTGGAGGAAAACCTGCTGAAGTCTGCAAGAGACCTGAGACTTGGGAGAAGATTCATCTTCCAGCAGGACAATGACCACAAACATACAGCCAAAGCCACATTGGAGTGGCTTAAAAACAAAAAGGTCAATGTCCTGGAGTGGCCCAGTCAAAGCCCGGAACTCAATCCAATTTGTGTTGATCAGTGGCAAAAACTAATTAATTATCAACTAATTATTTTGATTTCATGTTAACATCAGTAAGTACTTAAGCCTAGTAATTATAAAATACTATTTTTTTTCTGTTTTCATAGGTATATTATGACCCTATCTAAGATAGGGGTATGCGGTAGACTAGATTTTTTGGAAAGGGGAACGGGGCCTGAAAAGTTTGAAAACCACTGGTTTAAATGATTGGTTGATCACTGAATTTGAAGATAACTGAGTGACAAAGCCCTGTTTTTAGTTAAAAGAAGAAGTGTGTGTTTAGTTTAGGGCTCAACACGGTTTAGATTTTCATTGTTTACTTGTATTTTTCCTGTTTAATAAAAGTACATGACAGCACGAATCACTTGACTTTCTGGTCAGCTGCTTTATTATTAAAGAACGTCTTCGTAAGTATGTAACCTGGTAAACCACGCTGAGATAGACTGATGTCATTACAGTACCTGCAGTATATGTCTAACTTATATTTTCTATATACATCTACAGCAAAGACCACTACAACGTTGGAAACCTTTTGCTGCTAATTTTTAAGCACTATATCCCAGTGCAAGGTTAGCAAAAATGCTCATTTTGAAAAAATAGAAATAAGACAGACAAGAAGAATAATTTAAGTGCACCCAAGTTGTTCTTTTGGCTTTGTAATTTGTATTTTCTGATGCTTGCAAATACAAACCGAGGGAAAATAAATGAAAATAATAATTGGTCTCTCTAAATAAAAAAATAAAAAATTATAGAAGCTGTTAAATATTTGCAGGCTTGGTAATCATTAACATGTCTCTATTGCATGTAACAAAGCTATAAGCTTCTTTTCAAGCTTTCAACCAGATTCGAGATTAGCTGAACTAACACACTGGATAAACAAAACAGCCGAACTTTCACCTCAAACTTTCACTTTCACTGAGACTTTGAACCCCTGAACCAAGAAGGACCTGTCACTTGACTTCAGCAAGGAAAACGTAACCCTTTGAAAAACCCACATCACCCCTGCTTCCACAGACTGCACGCACACCAGGTGAAAGCTAACAAATAATACACAGAAATAAAACACCTGATACAATAAAAACTTTAAAAGGTCAAATGATTTGAGCCACTTTTATTTTTAAATAAATACATGTATAACCAGGCCTCTGGATGTTGGGCGTGTTACACCAGAGACATAGATGATGTCATAAAACAAGGATTGAAAAACACTGTAAAACTGCTGTGCAAATTTACTCTGGTGAACTTTGTAAATACACCTCAAAGCCCTATTTCCACCTGATTCTAAACAGGGTTGGGACAACAAACTATTAAAATGATTTTATTTCACTTTCATGTATGTATTGACATTGTAAATCTATCTCCTATTAGTGTAACGTGTTGTACTGAGAGTAGACTGAAGTTGTATCTTTAACAGAATTTATTGTAAGTCAGTGTTTAAAGATCACCAGCTAAAAAAAAAAAGTACTTATTGTTCTTTGGGATCATTAATAAAAAAGCATGATTAGTTGTGACCTAGAATTTTTTTTCCTGCTGTTTCCACCACCTAAAAGCCACTTCTCCAGCCCCTCCTCCAAAGCAGCACAGGGTGTGGAGGGGAGACTTTGCCTTTACATACTGTGCAAGTCAAACAGCTTTGTCAGGTGGCTGTTCTGTTATTTTATTGATATTTTATCTTTCAAGATATCTTAGTTTGCAAGGACTTTGCAACAGAACTTCGATCGAGGGGACAGAAATTTTTTTGTCAAACAGGCTAGTTTTGATTTGCAAGTGTAATAAGCTCTTACTTATTGTACAACTTCCTGCTATTCAATTGTCCTGGAAGGTTAATGAGCTGCTTGAATTTGTTAAAACATGCTGAAATACGAGTTGAAATACGAAACATCCATGAATAGTTTCAAATTATTTTCTCAGGCCAGCTGCGTTGATACAGCATCTGTTCTGAGAACACTCCTATATTCTATATTCAGGTGGTTTACTAGTAATGCTTGCTTGGGGACTGATTTCCAAGGATTGGGAACTTATGGTATATTAAGCAAATCTCTGATACTAAAACAAAAAAACATGTTTCAGGTGTGGGCCGAATAAAATATATCCTGGAGGAAAAAGAGTAATATTAAAACCAAACTGTTCTAAGAGGCTCTCTTCCTTGTAAACACCCAAGCTCAGCCCAGCATAGCCTAGCATTTCCCAGCATAAGCCTAGTCTATCCCAGCCTAGTCTACTCTATTTTATCCCAGCAATGTTCAGCTTATAGCCTATTTTGGCATAGCCCAGCCTAGCCCTGCCTAGCCCAGTGCAGCCTAACCCAGCACAGCACAGCCTAGCTCAGCATTGCCTAACCCAGCATGGCCCGGCCCAGCAAAGGACAAGCTGTCTGTCCCAGCCTAACCTAGCAAAGCATGCCTAACCCAGCATAGTATAGTCTAGTCTAGCCCGCAAAGCCTGCCTAGCCTAGTGTAATGTAGTACAGTCTATCCTAGCCTAGCCCAGCTGTGTGTAGTTCTGAACCACACCCTCACTCCACAAAGCATTGGGGCAGCACAACTCCAGCTATGAGCTCATCACCAGGACTTCCATGGCACCAGCCAATCAGGAGTGATATTTACAGGACTGGGCAGGGCGCGTATCGTTGCCCTTATCAGAGAGCAAAGGAGGGAGAGGAGAGAGACTCAGCACAACTCTGCACACTACAAACAGACCAGAAGAGACTGCTGCTTCTACGACACCACACGCAAGACAGCACGCCTGCTGCTGCTGATGCTTTAAACCTTTTTATTTTTTTTTCATTAATTGCAAATTGTATCATTGTAGAGGAGCGATTAAGAAGCCAATTGATAATGTGCAGATTTGAGGACTGTGCTTTCTTTCACAGGGTTTCTGGAAGCCGGAACGCAAAAAAAAAAAAGTGCTCAGTATTGGGCATATCTTCTTGAGTTTCACTGCTGGCTGGTGCTAAATGGGTAAGACTGTACTGTCTAGAAATTGAAGAGTATTTAACAATTTCTGATTTCTGATAAAATTTAACTTTTAAAACCCATGTAAGTATATAAATTGGTATGTAACTTGTTATATGGCAGGGCAGCATGAACCACGTTTAAAAACGATTCCCTCTTGTGTTTGTTCTGATAGCCACTCCTTAAATCGGTTCTTAGGAATCAAAATTCTGGAGTCGATCCAGGGTATGGGTTAGGAACATACCTCCTTATTGCAGGAGTGGGGAAATGGAGAAGGGAAACAGCCTATGAGAGATAAGGGACTCACAGTGTGGTATAATGGTTATCTGATGAAGTTTTCCCACCTGCAGTGAAGCGGTGCTCATCAGCTGTAACAGCAACTCCATGAGGATGACTGGCTTCCAGTGGAGCTGCTGTTACTTTCGATGGGCACTCACAGACTGAGAGACAGACAGACAGATAGGAGGACCAGAGAGACACCTTCACTCCAGACAACATTCACCACCTCCGGCTTTAGTAAAAACCTACTTAGAAATACCCCCCAAAAAACTCATAATTACAATGACAAACGTTTGGACTAGAAGTCTTTTTCAATATATTCACTGTCAGGAAAGGCATTAGAGCTGTGCAACTGGGGGGGAGGCAGAGTGGTCAAAGCTGACGGATTGGGAGAGGTGGAGACAGTGTGGTCTAGTGGGTAGAGTGGAGGGACTGGGAGGGAGGGATCGAGGGACTGGGAGGAATGCAGTATGTTTCTAGACATTGTAGAAGACTTCTAGTCAAAATGTTTGTCATTGAAGGTATGTTCTATTAAGTATTTAACAGCAATGGATGATTTCAGCGAGCATGTGAAGACAGTGCAGGTAAATCAATCTGGGTAGGCAGGGTGATGACCTATGAACTGACAGTCAGTCCCAGATCTGAACCTGCCTGGCAGTTCTGTAGGCCACAGTCCTGCCTGCCGCTCACAATACAGTGGAGCTGCAACTCCACGAGTACCAGGAGCGCCTGCTGCAATTCTGAGACAGGAAACAGCCTGTGAGAGATAAGGGACTCACAGTGACTAATGGTTAGTGCGGAGGGACTGGGAGGCAGTGTGGTGTAGAACTTAGACCTGAGGGACTGGAGGGAGGCAGTGTGGTCTAGAACTTAGACCCGTGGGACTGGAGGGAGGCAGTGTGGTCCAATGGTTAGAAATAAACGACGGAGGGAGGCCGAGTGTTCCAGTGGTTAGAGCTGAACTAACTAGAGGGTTTCGTACAGAGACACCAGAAAGCTGCCGAGCCTAATCAGCGACACACACATGGTTTGCTAGGACTTAGACTCTACTGGAAGGCTTCATTATCTCCTGCTGACGATGAAAAAAGGTGGTACGTACATATGTCAAACTTCACATTTTCCACATACCTGGCGAACCACTTAAACAGTTGTTTATTTTAACATTTTTAGCACGTTAAAAATATGTGATTCTGAGGATATAAGGGCGGACTAAGCAATTATATTCTACAAACACAGCAGAAAACTTGACAAGTGCCTCTTGAAGGCATAGTCTGTACTCCAATAGCACTGTAATATTATGCTGCTTAGTATTGATTTTTTTTATTATCCTAAAAAATGATTCTAGATAATACTATTATGTACAATATGAATGTAAACGGTCTCCAAAATGTCAATTTTCCAGTAAACAACAGAATTCCATAAAGAGATGCTGGGGGTGGGATGGTGTTAAGTGCCATGTAAGTGATACAGGCATCAGAAAAAATGCAGGAATTCAGTCCCTTCTCTATAGTTAGAGTGAACAGTGGTATGGCTTCATTTTAAAAAGTCAACAAGCAAAAAACAGACAAAGAAAAAGACAGGGTGTGTGGAAGATAGCAAGCACTACTAATAAAGTCACAATTAACAGGAAATAAAACATCATGAAACATAATTGTACTATTATTATTAATAATAATAAAATTATAATAAAATAATAATAATTGTAGCCAATAATTGAAAATTGATCAAATGTAATTATCACCCAACTCTGCTGCTTGTGAAAGTAACAGGGGCACAGTTCAGCTGGGGCCCTTAACAGATTTAAAAGAAAGAAGGGCTGTAAGGTGAAATGCTGCAAACACCTTTCGAGTCAAGGGGAGCGTTTTATAATCCGAATCTCCTACTGCAGGTTTTTTTCCCACAGCATTAACAAGGAAGTGTCTAAAGTGACTTGGTATTATACCAACACACCCATAATAATCTAAATGAGCCAGTAGGGGTCAGTGACTGGAAGCATTGACAGTGTAAGTGAAGGGCTAAGCTGCAGAACTACACTGCATAGCTATAGTTACTATTTAAACAGACCACTCAGCTCTGGGTCCTGCTTATCCCAGAACACACGCCTAGCCTGTTATTTGGATGATTAATGACAAGGTTATGTGAATGTTGATATTGAAGAGTTATTTGACTTTACGGGCATGTGCTGGTATGTTCTACACATAGCAGAAAGCCTGACCCCTTGAGAACACAGATACCGGACCAAATAACACTAATATTATGCTTGCAAAGTCAAACTATATAAAGAAGCTGCCTTATTCCACATAGTTAGAAATGTATTAGTTAGAAAATCGCTTAAAAGAACCAACTGCAGGGAACAACTTCTGACTCTTATTGCACATCAATTTGAGCCATTCCAGGTTTTCCTGTGAGCCTTACTTATAGGTTACCTATACAAAGAGTGAGTGGTGTAACTAAAAAAGCTCACACTAAAAGCTGGAATGGCTCAAACCACTATACAATGGGAGTCTTATTAAAATTTTACCATGAGCTGTATTAAAAATCTCTCACCTCAATGTCTGTTTTCTGTATTCTGAAGTGCCTCCTGTACACAACTATGTATATTTGCACATCTCTTGGCACCGAATGCACGGCTCCCTCTAGTGGACTCTGCAGGGGTCTGCGCTAAGCTATGTGTACCTGTTGATCACGGGCTCCCCACTCTCTACGTAGTAGAAGACAGGGATGCGGGGACTACCGAGAGATGCACCATAGGTGCGCTTGCCAAGCATGGCCAGCAAGCTGCCCCGGGCCGACTCTGGGATCACACGCACCTACTTCAGCACCTCCTGGGGAGGTGAGCAAACAGTACACAAACTCAGGAACAATTACCCATTCACTGAAATAACATCACTGTATCACATGTCTTCGTTTGATCACTGGGGAGTGATGGCGGACTACATGCATTAAATTTTAAATTAAATATATCAATCCTTTATTGCATTAATGAAAATAAAAATGAATAAAGTCAATTCTATATATGAGAATTTAGTTAGGTCTAAATAGGACTTCTCAAAAGCTTTGAACCACAATTACAGTACTGCAGGGTTTGTCCAAAAAGTTATCAACACATCCCATAGTTTAAAGTTTAATCTATACTGTCAGCTCTCCGTCGATCTGTTGTCTTAATCATTGTGACTGTGACTGGAACTGAACTCACTCCGGGAAATGCCGCTTTTACATGAAACAACAGTTAACAAACTGTCAAAAATATAAATTATAACACACACACTTACCTTCTGTATCTCCCGTTCCTTATCTAGTAATTTCTGACCGGTCAGTTATTTCTGACTCGGTCTTGGGAAGCAGGACGGTGTCCCGGTACTTGCTGTCACTCGGCGCATTCTTTGCGTTGACAGCGTTGTTGTTGAATGTATAGCCGCTGTGCAGAGCGCTGCTTAGATCCGAGTAGCCGGACTCGACTCCACCTCACAGAGCCTTGTCTCAACACCAGAGGACCAACACATCATGGTGCTCGCCTAACCAGCTAACTTCTTGTGTACTGCTATTATTATCAAATGTGTAGCATTAATGTTCTTAAACAACTATAAACTGTCCGCAAGTCCTCTGCCTGCTCTTGTTATGGTCGGCTCTCTGTGGAGACAACTACAGAGACCGGCTTGGAACAGGTTGCAAAGGAGAAGAAAACGCATTTTTCAATAAGCCGTGATTTACAACAGGTATTCATTATACCAACCTGTATATTTGCCAAATACTGTATACTTTTCCTTAGTCAACCGTCCATCCTCCTATTATCTGCCATGTAAACGTTTTTTTTGTTTGTTTGTTTTTGACAATATATAGTACATTATATATTGTTTGACGTCTATGTTTCATTTCAAGTGGTAAGCAAAAAGGCTAAATAATATACTTTTCGGTACAGTATTTGGGCCTGGGTCACAAAACTTGACATGACAAAACAGCAAGACATTTCAAATAGTATACTTCTCATAAAAGTTCTTCACATACATGATATGTGACGTTAGCTATCTTACCCTTCATGTTACATACACCCCCATGTACTGCAATGGTTCAATCTGCCGTGTTAGTGAACTCCTCGAAAATCCTATTTTCAGGACCTCAAAAGGAATACAAGAGGAATCCCGTCCCTTTACATTATATAACTAACTGAAAATAGATCTGGTGCATCTATTGATAATCCGGCGAAATCATACACCTGCTACACATGCAGAGTCGTTATCTGCATGAGATGGGATGTCGGTGTGGTTCAGTTGTGCGAACCATGTGAAAGATTCCTGGAGCGCGCCTGGATATATACATACAGTACTTTTTATTGTTTTAACTGGCGAGTGAGCGAGTGTCTGGCTTTGCAAAATAATGCGACAGGGGCGGTGCTATGATCCGCTAATAAACAGGTATGTTATGGTTTGACTGTGGCTCTAAACTGTAAAATTGCACTGTGTCTATGAATTCGGGACAAATGTAGCCCCGGAGGCATGAAGCCCAGGACCGGGACTTGATCTTTACATTTCAGAACTCTCCCGCCCAATTAGGGACAGGTGGTCACCCTACTTCACATGTACCTGTATGGACCTCACAGAACTACATTTCCCATCATCCTCCTGTTCACTGGCAAATCCATCTCTGTTACATATGTGAGAAATAGGAGTTAGATAAATCAACTGACAGACATGCAGGAAATACACTAGCATTGGTAAATAAAACAGGATTACACATACAGCTATATATATAATATTGCAATACCTTAATTCTTTCCACATATCTCCTCTCACCTTCCTATATCTAACACATTCAACCATCACATGCGCCACTGTTTCCTTTACACTACATCCCATGCATAACCCATTCTCATGGTGCTCCTTTAATGTTGAATGCCCTATAACAGTGATAGTCAGACCGGCTCTTTAACTTAGCACATGCGGCTCTTCGGCAGATTCATTTTTTTAAAACTCCCTGTTATATGTGTCTTCAATCAGAAAGCACCCACAGACTCTATCCGCACCATTTGCATTGTTTATTGGAAAATGTAGTTTTATAAATAGCCCCAAACGCTCAAAATGTAACCGGTATATTCTATTTCACGCATATTGGGCTATTTATAAGACTACATTCTACTTGCAATATTGACCAATCATGATTCTTCACTTTGTTAAATGTTTCGTGAGTTGCTTCTGAGAGCTGTGAAGTGAAAGAATGCTGACTCTTAAAAAACGACGATATGAGAACGAATAGATGTTTTTGTGAAGAATGGGGAATGGAGTTTTTCTTTGTCGAGGCTGGCGGAGGTAAATGTGTCTGTTTATTATGTGATGCCACTGGCTCAATAAAAAAAAAAAATCGAACTTGAAGAGACATTATTGCACAACGCACCCTACATTTGACAGCGCTTTCCCATCTGGTAGCGCTGAGAGAAGCTTAAGAAACCCAGACAATAAATGGAGCCATGAAGGGCTCAGTGTATGTTTAGCAAGGTTTGTAACGTAGGCCAGTAAGTTACAAAATTACACACAAACTTATAAAGCGAAAGAAGCCGTATGTAGACGGCGAGATGATTAAATATTGCATGCTCAACACTGTTCAGGGATAAAAACGATCTAGAAAGTTACATTTTTCTCACTTTTCTGATGCTACCGTAGCTAGGAGGGCTACTGATATTTCAGAGAACATTGAAAATGTGTTGAAAGAGAAATTGTCAGGGGCTGAGTTTGTTAGCATCGTGACGGATGAAAGCC
The DNA here is from genome assembly GCF_017654505.1 of Polyodon spathula. Taxonomy (NCBI): domain Eukaryota; kingdom Metazoa; phylum Chordata; class Actinopteri; order Acipenseriformes; family Polyodontidae; genus Polyodon; species Polyodon spathula. Next base: position 53,407,737 of record NC_054539.1, read on the forward strand.
TGGATATTAACGATATCTCTCAGTTACTGATATTTGTCAGAGCAACTTCCCGGGAACTCGATGTGATAGAAGACTGGATATTGTACTGTTGCAAAACGGTACAAAAAACCAGGAGAGGACATGAAACTCGCTGCTATGGGTCCTGAAAGCAGTGCATACAAAGGTACCACGAAATGTACCTGCCAGGACAACTGAGGAAGTCAGCACCTCCGGTCACTTTTGTTGAAGTAACAAAAACGATTATTCACTGCCAAACATGAGCTACTTTAGATGTCTAATGGCTGCAGTACAGGATACTGACCTTAGGTTTAGGGTTTCAGTGTTGGGAGAGGAGTATTCATTATTTTATTAACAATAATATGATAACTAATCAGAGTGCAGTTTCCTGACAGGAGCATTTTGCTGAACATTTGACAGCGTCCTGAAAAGGTTTGAGTGGCACCAGAAAATTACAGTCATCACAACAAATGGAGCACTGACTATGCAAGATAAGATAATCAGTGCTGTTTCTTTGCTTAAAGAAGAGCTGAAGTCTGAAAAATCAATGCATCAAATTCTGACTTACCACTGCATTATACATCAGCAAGCATTCTTTGCAAAGTTCACTTCTCTTTGCAAAGTTTTGAAAGCTATCAGCCAGTTTTGAAATGCTGGTCAAGCTATCAGACACCGTTCCTTGGTGGGAAACTGCTGCCAGACTTTTTCCATCTGCTCCGAGTCCAACGATCGCTTGAAACGGTGGCTCTTCTTCCTCGGGGGGAGGAGAGGCAGAGGAGGATGAGGAAGTCCGTAAAGACTGCTTCCTGCATGGGCTACTTTCCTTGGCAGAGCAATGGGGTGAGAATGCAGCTACCTCCCTACCCGATGATGATGGGAAGAGTGTGTGCAGGAGTGAGGGATGCAGAGAGCTCTGTAGAGCTGCAGTAGACTAGGAGAAATGTGCACAAAACTCACAGGAACTGCAGTGTCCCAAGCAGGAAGTGCATCTGTCGTGTTTGCCTTCAACAGGCAGAATGGCCTTGCATGTCTCGCCAGGATTAAAAGTAGCAATTGCCGTGTACTGTAACACTGCACAGGTAGGTGCTGCCTCAGTCTGCTTAAAGACAGCAGTCGGGCTGTTCAAGACCTGAACAAGACCAAACTGGTACCAGACTGGAGATGTAAGCACTGGTCGGAACCGGTATGGTACTGGATCCATTCGATATCGGTTCAGTGACTTTTAGCACCGGGTCATTACCGGGTTGGTCATAACCTCGGTCCCGGTTCGGTATGGTACAGTACCGGGTTGGCAGCAGAGCGGATCAGTGACCTCAGTACTGGTATGGTACGAGTCCACCAGTTTGCAGTTACTGCAGGTAGCACTGTACAGGGATGCCCACCTGTGCAAGCTACTGGCAAATACTCTCAGTCAGTACTCACACAAGACTGAGGGAAGTCTGCTTGTTAGAATTAACTAACGGCTTAATGGGGATGCAAAAGCTGTGACAAACAACAGACTGTAGTGCACAAATATGAGTAAATAGTAAAACTATATAGCGTATTATTTTTAATGTCACATAATTTGTGTAAAAACACAATAAATATGAAAAATCTGTAGCAGAAAAAAGTAAGAAGTACTTATCTGAATAGGCTCTTCTGTCAGGTGAGTTCTCGGGTCTTAAGGAGGTAAACACCTTGAAAGGGAAACTTCTTTATACAAACTCTAGATGTGTAATAATCATTTTTAACAATGGAAGCTTACTTGTGCGATAAGTCGATAAAGATCACAGATTTTCACAGGGTACTCCAGGGTACCGTGTTCAGTCTCATACTTCTCTGTTCTCAGTACCATTCTTTCCCTGTGCTTTATTACACTCAAGTAACTCTCCACCCAGAATACGATGTCTTGATACCTGTGCTCTCTCCCTCTCTCCTCTACCAGGCCTCCTGGATCATGTGATTGTGCTGATCGGGATTGCGTACGAAGGGAAAGCCATCGCCAGTCATCAACCAGCCTTTCCAAAACTACGAGGTGCAGACACCCCTTCATATACATCCCACTCCTTTCCTCTCCATCACCCTATATACACCCCCCCCTCCTCCTCCTCACTGCCATCAACCACCTGCTATGCATACATGCCAACAGTCCCTATTTGGTCGAGACAGTCCTGATTTCCTAGCAAATGTCCCACGTTCCGATGCATAGGAAGAAAGTCCTGATATTTACACATTCAAAAAAGTTAATTTATACTGCACAGTAGAATTGGTGAAAACCACACGCTGTGCTCTTCGTGCGGCTGACACATCTGCTGATCACTAACTTACCTGTATTCACACGACTGTACACCAGCCCTCAACACACTTCCAGCACTGTCTTCCAACATCAACCATCGTGTCAGCCCTTCCACAGCTGTATGGTACAGCCTACCCCCTCCATTCCTACCTCCCTAATTCCAACCTGAACGCCATGAAGCTGCACCAGGTGATTGCGTGGGCAGGGCCAGGAACAAGGTCAGACTGTAAGCACTGAACACATACTCTGCATAGATACACACTGCAGACAATCACACAGACACTCACACACTGCACACACACCAGGCACAAAGATGTGACTGGGATAGACGCAGCCTGGCATTTTGACTAGAAATCTTTCTCAATGTCTTACAAGGTTTAAATTAACTTTGATTCTCATACACATCATACAGTGATACAAGTTTGTGACTCTGAACACTGAGAAAGATCAATAGTAAAAAATTTTATAATTGAAAATATTATGTTTTTCTTGTATTTCTAAATTTAGCACTATTGAGTGTTTGATAGTTACGGATGAGACAGCCATTCACACAAATGGCTGATAATCTGTGAGTCTTGTAAAGACGTACCGAGAGAAGCCTGGTCAAGAATACAGGGTCTGATTCCTACCAATTGTAAACAAAAAAAACAGGACAGACTATGTGTGAGTGTCCCCTCTCCCCCTCTGATCTCTCGTGTTTCTACAGATCATCCAGCTGATTGAGGGGAACGCCTCTGCCTACGTGCTCGCCAGCATGCGAGCCTGGGTTATTCGTTAAGACACGATCACAGGGTGCTGGATGGTGGCTTGACCTCCAGCCTCCCCCTGAAAAAAGTCCTGGGATGAAAGTTAACAGATGTTGCCTGTAGAATTGGACCTGTGGCTCTACTCATGACAGCCTATTTGCTTGCACCTCCAGGGAGCCGGATATTGTGAATAACAATTGAATGGAACGTTACCGTTCAAATGCGGTGCTGCAGAATTGCATACTCCAGCTTGTGCGAGATCCTGCCCCCAACATGTAAATAAATAAATGCAAGCCCCTTAGAAATCTTGAGGATGGATTTACCAAAACTTAAATTTACATTTAGAAAAAAAAGGCAGAACAACTTTACACCAGTTTGTCGAAAGCGGCACGAAACGTTTATTTACTTGACATAGTTTCTTAATAGTTTTACCTTGTGACTACTAAATCTAGCTCCCATGTTTCCATGTTGTGGGGGAGGCTGATTCATGTTTTACACACAGACTGCACATTGGGTCCCAAAATTGCTATTGATGGATTGGAACAGTCATGTCTGAAACTGAGGAGAAGTAAGTTAGAATGTACATGGAATAGATTAATCTGGGCAAAAAGAAATAAAATCCCAACACTTCACTAGTATGTGATAAAAATGACGAGAAACTAGTTATCAGAGAGGGGCTTTTTTATTCCAGTTATTGCAGATTATTAAAATAACTGAACAAATGGACAATGAGTGATCATTTTGCCCCCATTACATCTGTTAACCCTGGTACATGACACAGTCAATTATCTAGGTCTGCCTGCAGCGAGTCCCACATTTCTGAGAATCAGTTTAATTTCTTGTGTACTAGTGTCAGGGACCTGTCCCACCAATTCATTGCTGTATGAATGCACTTGCACTCAGGCAGGGCAGTATTCACAAAGCTCTTACTAGCGAGACAGAATAATCAATGAGTGAAGGGAGACATGAAGTTAAAGGGACAAACTCTATCTTTGTTTTTTAGTTACCCACTACGAACCAGCAAGTTTTCTGTTGATCCCAAGTGTAATGAACCATTTACTTATGATAGAATTATTAGGCTTTTTATTTATTTATTTTTTTAATGATTTAAACATTGCAGTTGCTTTGAGGAACGTTAAATGCATAAAGAAATAATGATGACGCGGTTCTTACTAAGATAATAATGATGACACCCCCTCATGATGATGCAGATATAAATTGACCAACTGTGTAAGAGAAACTGAATAAACTTGGAAAGGAGCTTTAATAGGATGGCACATTTCTGTGCGGTGTGGAATATCAGCACAAGTGAACAGACCGAGGCTGAAATGCTGACATAACCCACAGACACTCACCGTTCTAGAAATCTATTATATGTTTCTTAATTACTAATATACAAGTAAAAAATACAGCTGTATTTGTTTTCTAATCATTACCAACCTTTATTTAATCCACTGTTGTATTTCACTGAAGAAGGGGGAGGTTGATGAAGACTACTGTTAAGTGGGGGTACATTACTGATTGTGATGTCACTGTTTTGAATGGAATTTGGAGAGGAGTCTCTAAGGTGACGTCAGCCGTGCTGTTACCGGTAACACAGCACAGTAAAAACTGGAAGTAGCACGGTTAATGTCAGAAACACAGCTTCTCCCTGATGCTAGGTGGAATATAGAAGGCAAAACATACACCCCTATTGGCTGAAATTTGAAGAACAGCCATTTCTGCGATAGAACAGAGATCAATCCAACAACTCAAATGCTTTATTGAAGTGTCAGGTCTTAAATTCAAAGATTACTATACTATACCTCTATTCAGATTCCCCACAATGTGCAATCAGCCTTTCCAACAACTCATCCTGTTCTAGATAACCAGTTTTTTTTGCAGACAAAATTCCAAATTATCACGTCATTTTAAAAAAGGAAAACATTTGTTGCTTCAGTATGGGCTATTAACAAATACAAACTTCAACAAATGTATTACTTTATCCCTAACTAGACAAACAGATAAATGCAGACTGACTACTGATGATTATTTTCTGTTTTCTAAAACTGCATGCAGGAGAAGGGTCAAAGTGTGCAGATGCGCAATACACTATTTCAATGAGTTTTCCCAAAAGTGTGTTTATATGATATACATTTTGTTAGTTTTCGGAATTTAATTGGAAATTTCTAGGTGTTTTGCGAAAACTGTCTTGCTGAATATTCCAGTACATTTTCAGAAAACTGTGTATAAGTTAGTTTTCAGAAAAATATCGTAATTCTTATGCTCATGTAAAACGCACTCTCACTGCGTGACCTCAAATAAGTCTTAACCTTGTACATTTTGTAAGTGACTCTGCAGCTGATTCACAGTTCACACACCCTAGTCTCTGTAAGTCAACCTTGGATAAAGGCATCTGCTAAATAAAATAATAATAATAATAATAATAAATAATAATAATAATAATAATAATAATAATAATAATAATAATAATAATAATAGAGTTACTGCAGTGTCTAAATAATATTTTATTTAAATTCCAAGAGTCACCACGAGGTGGCAGTGTATATTCAGAAAAGAGAAGTATGGTTCTCAGAAGCAGGGCTCCAAGTAGGCGCTTTTTTTCTGAACTACTCACCCAGTTAATTTACCTAAAGCAAACTTAGCCATGCCAGTTTGTCACCTTGTGTCTTTAGCAAAGGAGACCACTGGAGCAGTTTTGAATGCCCATTAGTGAATTAATAAGGTTGGAATAGATTACATAGGCCATGGTGTTGATGCAGAAACAATGGGATTCTACAAGACCCAACATGATACATGTGGAAGTGGACAAGCACCAATGGACCGAATGGCCTGTTCTAGTTTGTAAACTTTATATTCTTAAACACTTCTTTGACCTTTTCATGTTGTATCTGTTTCAGACACCACTGACAGAAAACACTATTGCAGTTTTATTTTCTTCTAAAAGACATAACAGGCAAACATTTGTTTTAGGCCAACATTAACATCCCTCCACATGCTGTCACTTGCAATGGCACAAATCACTCGGCTCTCCCATTCAAGCAGTAACAATCTGGCAATTTGTTATTTCTGCTGGAAAGCACTTCTCTCCTGTAGGAAGCCTGTGGTCTTGGAGCCCTGTCACGGCGAGATCCAGGAAAAACCCAACTCATGGATAATTAAAAACAAACCACTCAAATCAAAGAGCCAATTACTAAATGGGTGAAATTCAACAGTGAAAGTAGTAAAAGCAACCCCATCCCCAGTATTACTCAGCTTTCTTTAACCTCCAAAAAATCAAGACTTCAATTCTGAAACATTAAAACACAATTAAATAATAATAATAATAATAATAATAATAATAATAATAATAAATAATAATAAAACACATTTTTAAATAAACCATACCGTTGTTAAGTGTGACCTACACAGGCTCAAGATGGACATCTCTTCACAGTATAGCTAGCAGAGCCTGCAAACTTCCACAACTGCACTGATGATGTCTAACCTCTGGGAAGGTCTGCACTGGGGGGCACACACACACACAAGCTAACCCACCTGTGGCAGCAGGCCACTTTCCTACTTGCAGAATCATTGTAAAACGTTTAATTGTACCGAATTAGAAACAAACGGAGGGAAGGAGGAAAAAGGAGAAGAGCAGGGGCTGCTTCCTTTCTGGGTAGGGGGATGGAGTCTGGAGCTGAAATCCGAGGGGTGAAAGAGTTTGATGGTTTGGATTGGTTCCCCAGGCAATGTGCACACACGGATTAAAAAAAACATGTTATTTATTAAAGAAGAATGGGTTCTTCTTTGAGGCTGCAGCTCAGCGGGCAGAGGCGCCTCCTGGCGGCTCCAGCGCTCACCTTTTCTTGGGCGCATTGGCAGTGCGAGGGGGGGTGACAGGGCGCCCTGAGTTCACACCCCCGTACTGGTACTTGGCCTTCTTCTCAGATGGCTTCAGGATCTGCAAAAGACAGATAATTAAAAAAAAAAAAAAAAAAAGGGGGGAGAGAGAGAGGAGAGGTCCCTGCATGTCTGCAGTGTCCTCACCTGGAAGGAGCACATGAGTGACTCGTCAACGCTCATCATTCCCCCTGCATTGTCGAACTCTCCGCAGTAGTTGGGTGCTGAGAAGAGCGTCACCAGCTGACGCTTTGCAAAGAACTCGTATCCGTCCTCCACCACCTGTCAGAGCACAGGGAAAAGAGCAGTGGAAGTTAACACCAGCTACACAGACCCTCCACCCACCCAGATACACAGTCCCCTCTGTCACCTATCAGAGCAGTAGGGGAGTGTTAACACAGAGCAGCCACTATCCTGCACCGACCCAGATACATAGAGTGTTTCCTGCAGATGAGTGTGTGATTGTCAGGGTCTCTAGTACCTGATGCGCTCTGCAGATGAGGTCCAGGTCGTGGCGGTTCAGGAACTTGCTGACCACGTCGGCCCCAAAGGTGAAGGAGACACCGCGGTCATTCTCCCCCCAGCCCTGCACATCCTTGTCTGGGTCCGACCACAGCAAGTCACACAGCAGCCCTGCAAGGACAGACCGAGAGAGAGATACTATCACTGCACTCCATTAACACACACACACAGAGCTAAGTACCGTCACTGCACTGTCACATATATATATATATATACACACAGTACCAGTCAAAAGTTTGAGTACACCTGCTTGAAATCAGGTTTTTCATGATTATCTATGTTTTAACTGTATAAACTTGTCTATAAACACTTAATATTTCATTATATGATATGTGTACTTATATAAGCTGATAATCATAAGTGAATTGCATTCAAAAACTGAATTTTTAAATGACAATGTAAATCTTGTCAATTTCAATGAAATAGTCACCCAAAGCAAGGGGATTTCAGCCTGAAGCCCAAGTCAGTTAAAAGTCTGAAATGTGTATAACACAGTGTTAGAACACTGGCCTAAGTATAAAAGTGTCTTTGTTAGATGTTCTCTGAGTTAACTAGCATATTACCTAATAACCTTCTGCTACCAATTATTGTTAACAGGTGAGGGTCCAAGATTACTATAAATATAGGTAGCACAGGCACAAGTTTGTCATTCCTGAATGTAAGGGAGCAGAAAATGGCTAAATACGCTCAGTAAAGCAAAGAAAAAAGTCTGTAATTACTTTAAGAAATGAAGGTCAATCTTTAAGACAAATCGCAAGAACTTTGCAAGTGTCTGTAACTGACCATCAAACGATTTGAAGAAACTGGCACTCGCGAGGACCGAACAAGGTCAGGCAGGTCAAGGGTGACCTCAGAATCAGAGAACAAGTTCATTCGAGTCACAAGTCTGCGAAATCGACGATTAACTGCCCCTGAAATACAAGCTCAGCTAAATGCTACTAGAAGTACAGATGTTTCAACATCAACTGTTCAAAGGAGATTGCGTGAAGCTGGCCTAACTGGAAGAATTGTCTCAAAGAAACCATTGTTAAGAGGAAGACACTTGCCTGGGCCAAAAAACACAGAAACTGGACGTTTGAGAAGTGGAAGTCGGTCTTATGGACCGATGAGTCAAAATTTGAAATATTTGGGTCCAACTGCCGAGTATTTGTAAGACGCAGAGAGGGCGAGTGCATGAGTTCTGCATGTGTGGTTCCCACTGTCAAGCATGGAGGAGGCAGTGTCATGGTCTGGGGTTGCTTTGCTGGTGACAGAGTTGGTGATCTTTACCAAGTCCACGGCAAGCTCAACCAGCATGGCTATCATATCATACTTCAGAGGCATGCCATTCCATCAGGATTACGGCTAGTTGGGCAGTTCTTCATTCTTCAGCAAGATAATGACCCGAAACACACCTCAAAGTTGTGCAAGAACTATCTGGCGAAGAAGGAAAGTGAAGGACATCTCAATCTAATGACCTGGCCTGCCCAGTATCCAGACCTCAATCCCATAGAACTTGTATGGGACAAACTGGACAGAAGAGTCAAAGCAAAGCTACCCACAAGTGTACTACACTATAAATCTAAAAGTATGCTAAAATAAACAAGGTAAACAGAAGAATACTGAAGTTACTTAATATCTAAGTGCTTTTTAAATCTATTCAAATTGATGCTTCCTTGCTACAAGCATCAACTTAAGCACACAGAAAATGTGGGACATGGAGTCCTGAAGAAAAAGTCCATCTTGTTTTTTCCTTAACCTTGAATGGAGAGGACTACACTTCAGATCTCAAGCTGAGAAAGCTATATACAGTTATTCTTCATTGCAAGACTTTAACACATGAAGATTGTAAACTAAATAACTTATGAATTTCCATGGTGTATAAATCAATTGTATGATTAATTCTGTTTAAATTGTGTATGAAGCAATAGTAACCTATGTTGCATTACAAGATAGAATATGAATGCATTGAATGTTGAATATATATAGAAATCTTAACTACAACTGAATATATGGTTAATTTGTCGTAAACATACTTGGTATAATACTTGATTATACATTGAAAACAAATTACTACAATCTACTCTAACTTCAAATAAAAGGCATTTGCTTTCAACAAGATTTGTGCCAAATGAATCAATTATATTTATAGTCAGAGTTCTATGATTACTGTAAAATATATATTCATATGTTTAAGTCTAACTTGAATGCACTTGGAAATAAATGTAGTTTTGATGGTGATATAGAAGGATATTGTGGTAAAACCCTAGATTATGGCAAGGTATTGTTTATACATGGCTAAAGGCGTGTCTTGAGAAGGTACCCAAATACATGTTTACTTGTCTCAAGACAGCATAAGAATTTGTTACAATTACTTTATCATAACTTTGAGTTTCTGAGACAACTCAGGTTCTTTACTTGAACCTGTTAATTGTGTGTTGGATCATGTTCAATTTGTTCTTTGCTTTTGACCAGCAGCTGACCTAATGGAGCCATGGCGGATATTTCCAAGCAAAGGAAAATCACAGCAAATCGCACCTAACACTTTAGATATCAACACCAGCCCCACTCAACCACAGCAAGTCGTCAGATCAGCTGGTCAAATGTCTTGAACTGAAAGAACCAGTCAAATACAAACTCTAAAATGTGAGTGATTTATTTATGTGATAATGGCATTTCCCAATAAAGCCAGATGGAGTTCCAATATGACCAAGGAACACGCCAGAGAAATGTCATTAGCACTATTATACTAAAATTTTTTAAAGTTATTTATTTATATACCTCTGTTTGTCCGAAATGTAGTCCACTGTAAGAGTTAAATTTATGAGCAGAGCTCCCAGTGAAGCGTTTTGACAGTAAGCAGTCATTTTAGAACAGGTGTCCTTACACAGCGTCATCTTTTCATGACCGTAACTATAATAGAACGGCTTACAGAATACAATGGGAGAGCAGTGTCTGGTTATTGTATACTTTGGTTTATTGTAAGCCCCTGAAAAAAAGGTTAAAAAGGAGGAAGCCTAGTTATTAGAAAAGGGTTATTATGCTGTTCAGTAAATCAATGCCCCAGTAGATTAATTACCTTAAAGATTTAAAAAAAAAAAACAGTCCCACAAGTAGGAGCATTCTCTTCAATAAAAACACATCAACCATGAGGGGGGGGCTTTCTGTAGTGTAGGTGTGACGGAGAGCCTACCTGTGTCAGGTACGTCAGTAGGTCTCATGATGCGTCGGATCTGCTCCATCGACTGCAGGTCAGGGGACAGGCCTGGGGGTGAGAGGTCACAACGAGGTCAGCCCTGTGCCTTGTCGACTAGATAGAATTAACAATACCCCAATAAAAAGGGAGTTACGATATCCAACACACCAATGAATAGAGGTGTAACACCACACTAATGTGATTTGGTATAATTTAATTAAAACACTATTAAAATGAATCATGGTTATAGCAGCAGTTTTTAAGTACAGTGCTTATGGGGCTGTCAGGGCTTGTTTTCAAAAGTTATCAACACAGTTATTGTATACAAACCAATTGAATACTGTGTGTGTGTATTTTTTATATATATATATATATATATATATATATATATATATATATATATATATATATATATATATTTTTTTTTTTTTAATAGAGATAATACATGCATGCCTGTCTTCAGTCATATGACTGAACGCAGTGAACTCATTAGTTGCTGACTTTGAGACTTGCGAGTGGGTATAACACATTAGATGGTGCTAGTGAATTCGCATCACAAAATATTAAAACACGTCTCATCACTAAGCATAACACACTGCCCGATGAAATTAAAAAACTGCTTCGCTATTGATCGTGTCGGGCAGTGTGTCCAGGGCTTTAGTAAGTAATACTAATTACTGCTTCATGAAATTAAAGAAAGCGTAATTCAGTCGAAACATACTTGCCAAAACTGAGCCCATCTAAGTTTTGCGCATGACACATGGCAAAACAAAAATAAATTAACCTAGGGGTCAAAATTAGCACCCGCGGGTTAATTTGGTCTGTGGCGGGTACATTTCTGATACTTGCACATCACAGTGGCGAGTATGTTTTTGTACACTTTAAATCAAGCGATCTGTTGTACACAATACTTCATGTGGAGACATTTGGAAAACAGATGGATGAAGAACAACTGTCTAAAACCACCAAAAAAAAGAGAAAATAGTCCGTAAGTTCAATGATAAGTTGAGAATTGATGACAGCAGACAAACCTGGGAATGTCTCATTTTTGACCAATCAGAACACGTACTGTTCGGAATGCCAGCTGTATACACAAGAAAAAAATTTTAAAAATCAATTTGTGATAGGAACTACTAATTTGAAATTGGAGAGTGTCAAAGATCATGAACTTTCAAAGTATCATCAACATTGCATGGGGATTTCTGCAGCGAAGGCAGTCCCCACAGCAGATACAGAAGCAGGGAAGGCTTTAAGTGTCACTCAATGCAGTTAATTTTGTAAAGCTGCATATAATGTTTAAGACTGTCCATGCAATTGGAAAGAACGGGATGCCTTTCTCAGATTTTGTCTGGATGTGTGAGTAAGTATTGCATTTTTATACATTTGTGTTGTGTACAATGCTGTTGTGTAAAGTTTTTAGTTCCTAATGTGTCATATATTAAAAGTTAATTAAAACACACTTATACTATGCATAAACATTAAGTTCACCCAGCTTTAAAAAATAAAAAACAAAAAAAAAACCTACAAAAAAAACATTATTATTAGGCTTCCAAGCTGGCTTTGGAAGCCTATTGTTATTGTAAAGACTTTTTAAATTTGTATTTATTTATTTTTAATTTGTCATTTTTCCTCCCAAACCTTTAAACTGCACCTGTTTGCACACAGTGTAACCAATCAACATGAAACTTGGGAGGTATCATCCCATGTAGATTACAGTTCAAATGCAAAAAAAATATTGTGCTCCTGCATCAACCAAGATGCCGGCCTGACATGGTGTTTAGAAAAACTTGTCAAACTCTTCTTGGGAACCGGTGAAGAGATTGATCTGAAACTTCGCATGTGTCATCAGCAACCAAACCCGCTTCAACTTTGCGAAGCAAAGTTGCTGCAATAAATTTCACTATCAAAATAGCTGCCGCCAAATTCGCCCAAACATCAAACTGCTTCTGTTTGAAAACCGTTTAACCAACTAACTCCGAACTTGGCAGGCAACATCCTGGGGACAATGGAATTCAAATAGGGAAAAATGGTGTGCTTTTGTAAAAAACAAAATGACCGCTAGACCTACACTTTCTTCTTAAATTTAAAACCGCTTCAGTTGAAACATGGCATATTTTATTAACTCCAAAGTTGACAAGCATCATCCCTTCGGTCAAACGTAAAACTAGCTTATAACTCCTTACAAAGTGCAGATAGGTTAGTGGCTACTATGGAACATTATGTGCTGTATCCAAAAATGACATTTCCTGTGACCTTTGACCTCTCCTTTAGTTAAAATGTAAAACTAGCTTATAACTCCTTACAAAGTGCAGATAGGTTAACAGTTCTACAGAACACAGATAGGAACCCATATATGCTCCATCCAAAAAATCACCCTGTCTGACCTTTGACCTCTAAGGTCAAATGTAAAACTAGCTTGTAACTCCTTACAGTGCATATAGGGTTATGGCTACCATACAACACATCTGCTCTCAAATTACCTTGACTGTGACCTTTGCTATCTCCTTAAGGTTAAAAATAAAATTAGCTTGTAACTCCTTACAGTGTGTGGATGGGTCATGGTTACTATGGTGTTTACAGTTATAAAGCATCATGAGATAATGAACTAATGCAGTATTTTGAATACAAACTGCTCCATAAAACTGTTCTTTTGCTGACACTTGTGCTGCAATGCTACAGCTTGCCAAAATTTCCAACTGGTTCTGAGCTTGGAAGCCGTAAAACTGCCTGGCAGTTCTAGTTATTATTATTACTGTGCTACAAGATATTTTTTTAAATGTAGGTTAGCATGTCAAACATTTTCTGTTGTTATTATTATTTTTCATGCTACAAAAGCGATTCAAATGATTGCTAGTAAACTAATGCAACCACGTTACAAGTTAATGCTTAACAGAGCCTAATCTGATTATCTCAATAGGGTTGATGAACAGAAAGGATTAAAGCTAGGAAGTTCTTACAGGAATGACAAACAAGCAAGATTTCCATGCACTACATTGCTGAGGTAGAAAGAAAGCAGCTGCAAGAAAAAAATATAAGGTGCAAAGTTCCTGTCAGTGATGTCAGATGGTTCAACTAACAGCGCTGCCATAGAAGAGGAGCTAGTTCATGTGAGATTCTGCCAGAAAGGGCTGGTGACTGTGTAGTTTGTGGGCATGCAGTCTGTAGAGAGGGCAGATGCCCAACACATCTCAGAAGCGATATCTTTCCTCATGAGGCAGACCCTGCTGAGACTGCTGGCATTACTGCCTCTTAAGATGCATGGAAGGAAAAGCTTGTTGCTTGTGGTACTGATGGTGCAGCTGTGATGACAGATGCAATGAGTGGTGTTGTTACCAGGGTACGTGGGGACAAAGCCTATGTCTTAGGGATCCACTACATGGCCCAACGGCTTGAACTAGCCTTTGCAGCTGAGATTAATTAAAATATTTTTTTACTTCATGTTGAATATTAACACAGAGTGTGGACGAGGCTTGAACATAATGAAGCAGGTAAAGAGTGACTGGAGATCAAATGTGATACTGTTTCAGACTTGCTGATGGTTCAGCTGGTGTCACCTGCTTCCCATAATCACTGACATGCTTTGACTCAAAAGACACTGCTGAGATGAAATGACCAAGAAAGCAAAGGAGTGACACTTCCTGGTTCTATGCTTTTATTGTGGGAAACTTGTATCAGGGTTCACACAGACTTTAAATTATACATCATCCAGTCAATTGTGTTTTCTTGCAGGTTTGAATATCATGGATTCAGAGTTTGAAAGTCAAAAATGGCTCATCTTTATATAGTTTATTCTTGAGTAAGTAAAAGGAAAGCCTCACCTCCGTGACAGCAGAAGATCTTCTCATCGATGATGGCTGCAATCGGCAGGCAGTTGAAACAGTCTGTGAATGTCTTCCAGAGCTTGATGTTGAACCTGCGCTTGCCTGCCGGGGAGACAGAGAAAACAAACAAAAATTACTGAAATTCCAAAGTATAAGCGACCTCTTGGTTGGAGATGAGTGCCAATGCACGGCGTGGGGGTCAAGATGTTTACTATACACGCTATGTGGTGTTAGTAAAATTGATAAAGAACACATTACAGCATTTGAGTTCTAATATATTTCCACTTTTCTAAAATAGATACAAGCCCATCTTATCTTGCATATAAGCAAACTCCCATTCCATAAGCGCATGGGCCTATTTGCTTGAAATGTATGGTAATTCACTGCCTGGCTACTCACACACATCATAAAAGCTGTAGATCTTATTGACAGAACTCCACTTGTTAAAGGTATTTCTCCCCTGTACCCAGTACCCAGTACCCAGCATATCTGCTTTACAAGTCTCAGCGAATACTGCTACCACTGTCTCCACAGCAGCAATGGTGTTAGGAATTGCCTGTAATTGTCTGGAAACCTGCCCGTCCCCAGTCTCGTACTCACACTCGTCGTAGAAGCCGTAGATGCGGTTGATGGAAGCGCACTCGTGGTTCCCTCGCAGCAGGAAGAAGTTTTCTGGGTATTTGATCTTGTAGGCCAGCAGCAGACAGATGGTCTCCAGGGACTGCTTGCCTCGGTCCACATAGTCTCCCAGGAACAGGTAGTTTGCCTCGGGAGGGAAGCCGCCGTACTCAAAGAGCCGCAGCAGGTCTGTGTACTGGCCGTGGATATCGCCTGCAGAGAACAGAGGGGAAAGAATGAGAAGAGTTAAGAGTTAGGAGGCTGTGTTGTCCAGTGGTTAAAGAATAGGCTTGCAGACAGGAGGTCCCTGGTTCAAATCCCAGCTCAGCCACTGACTCATTGTGTGACCCTGAGCAAGTCACTTAACCTCCTTGTGCTCCATCTTTGGTGAGACATTGTTGTAAGTGACTGCAGCTGATGCATAGCTCACACACCCTAGTCTTGTATCTTGTAAAGTGCTTTGTGATGGTGATCCACTATGAAAGGCACTATATAAAAATAAAGATTATTATTATTACTATTAACAGGCACACAGGGTGGTGTGACAGTGACACTGGATATTACCAGCTGAGACAAGAGAGGAGAGTGAAAAGAGTAACCACACACACACATGCTGTGGATATCACCTGCAAAGGGAAGAGATGACTTACCAGACACAGTGAAAGACACACATTGACAAACACGCCCAAAGACACACTAACTCAAGTGTTTTTAAAAATAAATAAATAAATAAATAAATAAATGAACTACTGTGATCTGAACTGGAAAGGGAAAGAGAATGTGTCATGACTCTTCTAAAGTTTCCCCACAGTAAAACAAGGAGTCAGGGCACAGCACAGACACCATGACTTACTTGGATAAACAGTTCAGAAATCTCAATCCAGTACCTAGCAGCTCTGCTTTACAAGTCTCAACAAATACTGCTGCCAGTGTTTCCACAGCAGCAACTGTGTTGGGAATGACGTGTAACTGGTTGGAAGCCTAGCATTGCCACACCAAGTGACTAGATTCAGATTGATGAAGCAGTCTGTCAGCGCATTGGTTTAGAAGTCCTTTACACTCTTTTCTTGTTTCCATTGCCCAATGACAGTGTGCTCACATTCCTGCTGAGAACTTGTTTCCAACATATCAAATAAAGAGGCTTGGCATAAAAAAGTATAAAAGACAAACACATCTGGGGCAGAGATATCCCAAGCTAAGGAAATTCACAACAAATGAGACAGGTGTCAATCATACCCAAAGCTTTCTACTGTTCACATACCAGTATCTCCACCCCTTTGTCCGTTCAGCAACGACTCAAGCTGAAAGTGGCAAAACCTGTTGTATAATTAACCACAGTCATGTACATACTCTAAAAGGTGATTTATTACAGTATTTTGTCATCCTTTTCCGAGCTTTAAAAACAAACTTCAAGCCTACAGTTGCTATACCCCACTGTAATGTGATGAGGGTGGTGACACACCTCTGCTTTTGATTAATAAAACGTAATAAATCAATCGCAGCTTGTCTGCAGAACACGAAATTTCTTATATGCCCAAACTCCCTGCAAATTTCTTGTTTGTCCTTCCTTATAAGGCAAAGATATGCACAGACCCAGGGCAGTAATCTTTGTGGCCGCTGTGTTTGTTCCACAAAGAGGGAGACTTGCTGTATCTGGCCTGTAGAAGCAGCCAAAAACTGAAGCATGTGTAATTAATATATATTAGGTTTGTCAAGCGATTAAAAAAATTAATCGTGATTAATCCCGCGATTAAAAAAAAAAATCCTAATCTGTTTTAATCGCATATTAAATTGATACAATTACTACATCCATCTAATTTAAATTTGTTTTATTACCCTTAACTGTAAATACAATCGTTTAAAATGTATTTAATTACCCATGAAATTTACCAATTGAGACCGTGACCAAAATTTACTACGGGCAATCATTTAAAAATTACAAATACAACCAACACAATAAAACGTGCAGTTCAAGCTTGATCAGCAGCATACTGAGATCAGAAAACAGAATAAATAGGATAACTATTTTTAATTATGAACTAAAATAAATACAATTATAAATAGATAGCTACAGTAAGCACTTCTATGTAATTATCTGTTAATTGTATAGAGAACATAAAAAAAAAAAAAAAAATCCAAAAACTGCAAACTAACAAGAAAAATTGGTAGGCTTTACACATTATGTGCAAAAAGCAGCAATGCAGCCTACCCCAGTGGCGTAACTAGGCTTGGAAGTTTGGGTGTGCCCCAATTTAGGTTGGACAGGCAATGAACAAACGTCTGACGTCATAGGAAATAGTTTACATTTCAAAAATGATTTAAATCGATTAAAGCCCCGAATACATCAAATATTTCCCCTGTAAATCAATTAAAAATGTTTGAAGTAGACAAAAATAAAATGTACAGATATAAGCAGTGAATGCATTTTAAAAAGCCAAACCAGCAAGACTACAATAATATTACATTAAGCAATTATTAATTAAAATGAGTTAGTAAATGACTTACCATTGCCAAGTTAGTATCCTCTCAGATAAGGGTAAGTGCTTGCTGTTGAATACTGCAATTAGTCATACTCACAGAGGTCTTTCAAACCATAGGATAGACAGCATGTTCTTCAGCAACTTGTCAGCATTAAGGTTTGCAACAGATGTATTAATCCTGTTCACGGTGTACGGATAGATGGTAATGTACAAAAAAAATATTTTTATGTTGTGGTGAGAGAAGCAGGCTTTGTGATACTTAAGACAACATCCACAAGACATCTACGTTCACCGCAGTTCAGTTTTCTCTTTCTAGTTTGAGATTTTCCTATTCTTCAATATTCACCATTTTTAAAAAGCGGGGTCCCCCAAAACAAAAGTGTTGGAGAACCTCTGGTCCAGAGCTGTGACTTGAGCCAAATATAAAGTCGCTTCTGGAACGGTGCCCATGCCGGGGTCACGTCGTTGATAAGAGACAACAGATTTATAAGTGCACTATGTGACAGCTTGGCTTCTAGGAATCTGTTCCAAGAAAAATGACTTGACATTCTGGTATCACCTCCTCCACGTACAAAGAGAACAAACAGTACTATTGTACATTCCAAACTGTGCATGCCACTGGGATTTCACGAGAAGTCTTTTCACTGGTATCAACGTTTAAAACTACCTACTCCACAACTACTGCAAGCTATCCAGTGTGATTTACTTGTTTGTGTCAAAGATAAGAGTAGGGATGTTTACAGATTAGAGTTTAAACATTTTCCAAGTGTTACACGTACAGAATTATTCATGCATGTCAAACACAAATGCCAGTTTTGTTAACTTCTACTGGAAAATATGTTTAACATTTTTATATGTTAACGAATTTGAATAGCCCATCAATCCTGGTCAGAGGGGACACTTGGGGGGGTCACGTGCCCCCCCAGATCTCTGCCAGGCAGTGGCTTAGCCACTGTGTTACAGGAAAAAAAAAGTGCTGAAAAAACTGTTTTGGCGGCCTCAATACGCTTCAATCAGTACCGCTTTCAATTAGTAAACATGAACCGCTAATCACAACTGACCAATGACATGCTTGCTGTCTGCCAAAGCGCGTGTTTCAAATTTCGGTTTGTGATTGGGCTATTTACTGTCATTCGTGAGAGGTTCAACCTTGAACACTTCCGATTGGACAATACACACAGCTTTTACACAAATGGATGCGCAACGTGACAGAACACTGAGTGAGAGACATGAAGTATGGCCTGACAGTGGTAGGGGAAAGGAAAAAATAACAAAATTTGCTATTTGTTTTGGTCTAAACAGCAGAAAACTATTGATGAACCATTTGAAGACAACAAGCTAGCAGCTACCACCAGCAGTCCTACACCATTCAAACGCTAATTAAATTAGTCAGGATTTCTGAGATTAAATAAAATGGTTTGCTTTGCTTTGAACACAAAATGTTAGTTAACAAAAATGAACAACCATAAGTACAAATTAAATTATATATAGTTATTTTTATTTATTATCAATGTGAAATTGAAATCTGATGCACATGTTAAAAGTTCAAGTAATTTGCTTTGTATTTCCTTTTTTGTTTTTAAATCAGAAGTGTTCTAAACGGAATTTTTTTTAACTATTTTGCACAAGGTTGCATTTGGTCTAATATTTAAAAAAAAAGATTGTTTTTTATTTTTAGAAAATAAAACGTCAATGCACAAATACGAAATCAGGATGCCAATTGCACCACTGTGATTACTCACCTTAGTTACCATTTTAATCCCCTCCCAAAATAAAATCCTGGCTACGCCCCTGCTGCCAGGGTTTATTACTTAAAAATAAAAATATATACTTATGTTTTTCGTAAGTGGGTAGAGAATATTTAAGCGCGCAGTTTATTTCAACCCTTCAAACCTTAATAACATAACCAGAGTGTAAGTCAGCGAAAATATGTGCTAAAACGGAGTAAATTTGATGTAGCCCTGTACAATGGTAAAAAGACAGCTACATTTGGAGTTTTTCTACAACAAAAAAGCTAAACGACCAACTCCAGAGACATCAGCAAAAACCGAACCTGACGTCTGTAGTTCAGAATGTTATTAACAGCACAAGAGTGTGACAATACTTCCATTGCCTGTAAAGTGTTGTTTGCAGCTCTCTTGACTGTGACAATCTGGTGTATAACTGTGATGAAAGATCTGGTCAGCTAGCTTAATGTTTACATAACAATTGTTAAAATTGTGCATCAGGTTTAAGCGTAGTTTTGCTGCTTTAGTTCTTTTTTTTGGGGGGGGGGGGGGGGGGGGGGTTTGCGGTGCCCTACCAGTTTTTCAAGCCACGAGTATTTCAACTGATCCTGGTTGTGGGGCTCTGTATAAACTCTCCCTCATTGGCGAATGAGGTCCAGACATCCGTGGAAACAAGATATTGCTTTTCAGTGGATCTAGTTGGTAAGAATATTGTTAAGCAGTAATAATACTGCTCAAATGTCTGCCCTATTAAAAGTTCACAATGGTAAATTTGCATGGTTATACTATGCATTCTACAGTATTTTTGTTATTTATCATTTTTTTTATTTTAAAAGCTTCACCTTCTCGTTCTATTTCAAGAAAACGCCAATCATAAAACATTTAGCAATTGTTTCAAGTCTCTCAACATCTTCCAATCTTGAAATGTCTGCATGTTTCCTATAAGATTGCTTTCCTGTGATTCACTGTTTTAAAATGACTGTTCCTTCATGATCAAAGTATGTGCAGCTTAAGTATTTTTGTTCACAATTGCTATAGTATGAAAAAAAAAACGTAAAGCATGTGTATATTTCACATAAAAATTTATGAAATCTATAAAGTGAATGCAACACACATTAGGTAAGGTTTTATTAGCTCTGCGTCTTTGTGGACCCCTAGCAATGTCCCATTGATTCCAGTGTAACATACTCTATTATATATTGCTGTCAGTCACCCCTATAATAGTTACATAACTGTATGCCTCTTTGTGTATTACTGCTGCCCCTTTTAATAACCGAATCTGGGTAATCTGGAGGGTACAGAGGTCAGTGGATAGAGGTTCTAGGACAGAAGGTAGAAGACACTAACTGCAGATCTTGAATAGTGTACAACCCTACTATTGTGAATATAAGTGGATAGAGCTTAGAGGGTATAAGTTGAGGGTAGGATGGTAGCAGAGTAGATGGTACTGACCGCAGATCTTGAGTGGCGCCTCCAGCTCTAGTAGGATGGGCTGGCTCAGAAAGATCTCTCTGGATTTGATGCAGAGCCCTCGCACCTCTGCCTCCGTCATCTGGACGATCTTCCCGGGCCGGCATCCCCGCACTGCAAATACACACACAGCCAGACAGACACAGACAGACAGAAGGACTTCTAGTCAACTCTGTCATTGAACTTATACTATTGAGTGTTTAAAGGTTACGGATGACAATGATAAATAACATTAACATAGGGTTGGATGACTGTCAGCTAAACATGATCTTAAATCAAAAGTATCTGTTATGTTTTAACTAACTCATCTGCTTTCGCTGGTTGGCTTCTTAAGATACTGTATCACCATACTGTTCTCTCACACAGGACTAAATTAAATAATATTTTTCAGTAAAATAAATACATAATCTACACAAATGTTGATTAGGGTAATCAAATAGTTGTCCAACTCTACATTAATAATACAAATTATAATAATACACATGTATATATGGTGCTCTTTGCACTGGGACTATGCATCCTGAACAGTGGATAATAAAACTTAATATAGATCTGGTAGAACAAAATCTTCTAGTGTGATCCCAGGTAAATGCGCGCCGACACTCAAAAACGGTCCTTCTCCCACCATACATTTTCACTCCTCTCTCAATTTCTCTGTACTGAATTCCCTTGAAATCACACATAGCCCGACTCAATTACACTGTCACACGTTCCATCTGTTGCAGATAGACTACATTTGCAAGTATGTTTTTTAATCAATATTTATTAAGTCTATCACACACAATGGGGTATACAATGGTCTCATCCACATTAACCCATTAAGTACCCAATCATTTTCTATTTGAAAAAATAAATAAATAAAATCAGAATACAAGCTGTATTTATGTTATTTGACACATTATAAAATCAATATTTCTTCACAAAAAAAACCTATGTAAATCCTTTGTTTTGGCTACAAACTACTGTGTTTTATTTTGAGGACAGTCAAGCTGGACGTGCCCGTAAACAGACCAGTGACATTTCACACTGGCTATAAAGCTATCATTTTTAGGCTTCAGTTTTTTTTTTATTTTATATTGAGGCGCCATAAAAACATCTGAAGGGCTATATTTGCAGAACTCGGGTACATTCAGACTTAACCTTTGTGGTTAACAAAATTAGCATAAGTTATCATAACAATATAGCTAAAAGAAAATTAAAATAACTGGTAGATACTGTGCTAGTTAAAACGGCTCCAAAAATTACAAAGTAGTCTGTCCTTAAATGAAGACAATGGCACTTAATGGACTAATGTTGAAGTGCATCATAAAAAAAAAAAAAAGTAACAGCACCAAAATTCCCAGTATGTTAAAAGAAACTACAACAGAATCCAACACCCCTAGTAGAGTACTGCCTTCTGTGTACCAATAGTGTAATGCATGACAAAATGCCACAACTGAATTCAGGACCTACGCATTCCTATCACCTTCATTTCAAGCATGAGCTCTCCAGCATAACCCTTTGCTGATGTAGACACCTGGCATGGGGTGAACGTCTCAAAAAACGTGTAAGCACTCATATGCCTTGTGGAGTAGACCTGTGGTTTATTTATTGTTTCCTACATGTAAACAGAAAAGACAATTTTAGCGCCAATGAAGAATACTTTTAAAAAAGTATAGATAACGGTACACTAACATTTTTTTAAAGAAAATAACTGATAAATTATAACCACAGACAAGGAAGTCGTACCCTCTGCATGTGTCATTCAGTCGCGGACCTAATAAAACACTTAAGTTAAACCTTAAATGACAAGTACGAAGAAATATTACACTATGCAGTAACTGCTGTAGAGAGGGAGTTTTGTTTCAAGATAGTATATATTTAAACAAAAATTGTAATGTTATAAGAAAAAGGTATATAAAAAAAGAAAACTGTGCTATGAACAAATTATACAAAGGACTTGGCCTTTTTAATTTCCTTCTCTGAAATCATCCCTATATTTTCAAGACCCTTCGTTCTCACCTACAACAGGACCTGACCATGTCCGATTGATAGCCTTGGATTAGGACCTAAATCTCTGTTATTTTTTTTTACTGCTTTACAATAACATATTCTGTCTGCTTCTCTATTGTGTTTCTGTTTAGATCTAGACATACACACTTCTATTTTCTGCCATTTATTTCTAGAATGAAACCCAAAGTGTTTCTCATTTAAAAATACATCAGCCCCTCTCACAACAACAGGATCTTAATTCCCAGGCCCTTCTAATAATAAACAGAGACAAAAATCAGATGTTCTTTTTTTATTATTATTGCTCTGACAAACTTAATAGGTTAATCATATAAATTAATACAGTACATAAGCTAAAGTATATTACTAGCGTATTGAAGTTAAATAAATACAAAAACTACTTTCACCTTCCTGTTCCAATCACATGCTGCACAATGCCCAGCTAAATCTTACAAAAGTATATTTTGCAATGCTGTTATATCAAAATATTATAAGTAAAACTAATGTTCCAGAATACTAGGTTGTGAAGGCCTTACTTTGCCTGTCACACAGTAGCTGAAATTATAAATGTTTCTTATGTGCATTTAGGCACAAACAGTACAAAAGTAGATGTCAGGTTTATTTATTTATTTTTAAATATCCCTGCCACTGTAGTTTCTGTGCATAAACAAAATGGTAAGACAAGTTATCACAAATTAATAGTATTACTGGGTTTACTTATGACATTTAGCTGAACACACAGATGAAAAAACTGTCAGATTTAACTTAAATAAACCTCAAAAAATAAATGCGGAGAAGGGGGCGTTGTACAAAAAACAAAAAACAACAAAAAAAACAAAAACAAGAACACACTGCAGTTTATTTCTCTCCTCATACCAGAAGATAGGACCACAAGAAAAACAAAACGTTGATCGTGCTACATAACATATACCTTGCAAGTTGGGCCAGTGTTTGGAAAGCATACCTGCTATGCCCGAATCTGAAGCAGCATGTTGATCTTGTGTTTATGCATCCACGCATCCAAGTTCTGGCAAGG
Organism: Polyodon spathula; assembly: GCF_017654505.1. Lineage (NCBI taxonomy): Eukaryota > Metazoa > Chordata > Actinopteri > Acipenseriformes > Polyodontidae > Polyodon > Polyodon spathula. The sequence continues at coordinate 53,431,475 of NC_054539.1, forward strand.
TAGTAAATCAGTGCAAGGCAAAACATGTATTTCTAATATCTATCAGCTATTTATGGCGGACACAGACGTGGATTTTTGCCTTTGAATTCATATGCAGTAATGTTCGTTCACATAACTCATACAGTTTCTAATCCTAAACCTAACTATTTTCATGTCGCTTTGCGCGTTGACCAACCAATAAGCACTGACACAAAGCGAAATGGGTGGAGATTTGTGACGCATGCCAAAACTGCCCGATTGGTTTAATAATGACTGGCACCAAAGTTGCCAAATAACCTCATGATCATGCTAGCGAGAACTAAGGTCTATAGGTCATCCATTGGCTCAATTTGAGAATATTTTAAAAGACTTTAGTTGTGGGGCCAAGACTGCTTTCCAACCAAACGCTTGTGGACTGTGTAAGGCTGGATGGAATGCATGCGTGCTGAATAAAAAGCAGATAAAGGAAGTCCTGGTACATGCATCAAAATAAGTCTTGGTGAAATCAGGAATGTGTGCACAGAGACACAAACAAGTGAATAGGGGCTAATTCAGGACTGTAGTACAGTAACTGTTCATCCCCACTGTATGTAAAACAACATAACAGGGACAGTTGTGTATCTGCCTACAGCAAATTACTAGACTGCATATTTTCCCTGACTTCGGTGTCTGTGAGAGGTGAAAATAACAAAAACTAAATATGCAAACTCATCTATTAACAAAAAACAAATCTATGGACAACAAAATGAGTGTACCTTAAATTGAAATTAAATTTTACGCTATGGTGCACAAGATCTTTATATGAGCTGTGTATTTTTGCTCCAGTTTATTTAAATACATTTTATTTGAACTGTGCAAGCACAAAGCGTCAACCATTCTCCTCAGCCTCGCCCACTTCCATCGAGGAAATCGGCGCTTGCTCTTGCTGTCTGCCGACACGTTCAGCCAATCACAGCTAACTTTAGTTGGAACCCAAAACTGACACTCAAGAGCAGGGTTGCCAGTGACACTTTAAAACTGCGGAATTGGGCTTCTTTTTCCACAGAGTTGCTTACAATTCTACCTTGCCGCTTTTTACTATATTTTGGGCTTCTTTTCATGCTTGGTCGCTTATGTTGAAAATGGTTAACACTGCAAAAGTCTGTTCAATTAAATATTATTCTTGTATACAAAAGCTAAACACATTACCTACCAGGTTTTTGTTTCTGTCACTGACACACAATATTAAGCTATTATACATTTTCTAGGTAGACTATAATGTAGCCCATAATTTAAATATGCTGCACCTTTCTTTTTTCTTCTCATTTATCTCCCTTATTACAAAAGTAGTGTAAGACTGCCGAGACTGTGTGGGTTTATAAATCAAGACCATTCCAGATACTGCCTTCGACAAGGTGATTTTTAATCACAGTCCAACATTGCAGGCATTCCAGATTAAACTCACAGACTGTTCTCTCACTGCATAACATGAGCAGACCACCACAAGCCACATGCTCTTACTCCTCTCCAGTGAAACAGTCCTCCTGTCAAAACATTCCCTCTAGGAAACACTATATCAGAAACTCTTATTGATTTACTTTTAAACATTATAGTGGGTTTCACTTTCAGTTAATTCGAAAGTCTAAACATTTATTGTTATTAATAATTCGACCCCTTGATTAACTATTTAAACATAACCTATAACTGTTACAGTAGTATATTGCAGGTATGACTGGGTCAAAATATTACGGTTTTACTATTACTGCTATACTTCAAGTATACCAATATTTTGATGACGGTTGTAACATACTGCCCAGCAATTATTTTAATTTTTTTTTACATTTTTTTTTTTTTAATTTTCACGGTCGGTTGTGACATAGCCAGGATAGGAACCTGAGATCTCCAGGCCATAGGGCGCATCCTGGACGCCATGCGGATCCCGGTGTTTTTTTTAAAGCCATAGACAAGTTGAATAATGTGCTATGGAATTTTAAAATGACGTTTCAAGTCACGTGATCCTTATCGCGTGTCTCGAGCTGGTTGGGCAAGCAAGCCGTATCTCTGATTCACTTAAAGCGGTTTCAGACCTTAAAAATAGTTTAGTTTGCTTTTATGAAAAAATGGTGAACACTTGTGTAGTCATTGGCTGTTGCAGTAGGCACGGATGAGACAATGTTTCATTTTATAGGTTGCCGAGGGCCATACAATTGCAGGGAGAAAAAACAAAATACATAACGCAACGAAGATTAGCCAAGTGGCTAGCTAATACCAAGGGCAGACCTGAAGGAGTGTAGCTGCTTGTCCTCAAGAGTATGTTCATGACGTTTCATTTTAGGTATGTTACTTTTACCGCAATACTGAATAGTAGCTATTTGAAATGTCCTGTTCCAGAAATATAATAAATAAGTTACAGTATATACAAATATAAATTGACCAACATATATTTTTTAATGATTAAATAGCTCAATATAGTAGGTTTTTTATATAAATACCTCAATATAGTAATTGTTTGATTTTGTAACACACAGAACCCAGTGTTATCGCAAAGATGATTAGAAAAGAGATAATTATATATATATATATATATATATATATATATATATATATATATATATATATATATATATATATATATATATATGAGCGAGAGAGAGAGAGAGATTACTGGTTTCATGTCTTAGAAAAAGGACAAAAGGGAAAAGAAACATTTGTAAACTTGCTATTTGTTTTACTATAACGTTAGGGTCTTTTTAATTTTTGTGTAAATGTAACATGGTATCACAAATAAGATGATAAAAAAAAAAAAAAAAAACACTGGTAAAAGTTTTAATGACACAGCGCTTGTTTATGATGCATGTCCTCACCTCTCTAACCCATCCACAGATAAACTGGTTGTATAATTCCAGTCCTGGAGCATCTCAAATCTTCGAGGGTATATGGGCTAGGTGTACCAACCATATAAATTGTTATGTCCAGAAAACACACGCTTGGCAGTAACTGCACATCCTGGCTCCATTTTTGCTCAGAAATAACACACAGATCTTGATTACCAATTATATGTATCTTTTCACTGTATCTTTTCTTAGATCTAATTTCCTAAAATTGTGAGAAAATGCTGCCGTTTCCGACATTGCTCAATGATGTGTATCGGTAAAATTCACACATGAGCCCACCACCATGCCCGCCGCCTCTGTTAAGAACGGTTGCCAGGTGATTTATGACATAATGTGACCGGAAATGACACACCGTGGTGGTTGGGCTTGTTTTTCAAGTCCAGTTGGCTTTTTATCTCACAGAGCTTTGGCAACCCTGCTCAACAGACGAGTCTGGATGGGGGCTCCAAGCTTGACAGAAGGACCGGGCTGAACTTAGTTACTTTTTCCCCCCGATGTTAGGCTGAAGTTAGTTACTTATTCCCGATTCAAGGGCTGAAGTTAGTTACTTATTCATACAGTTACATATTGAATACCAGCTCACATTCTAAATCACACAGATAGTCTGGATGTGGCACCTCAATTAGTGTATCATTTTAAAGCTTGAACAATACTCTTCAACTTAAAGCAGATTGCAGAGTGGCACAAGTCAGCATTCACAGGCTATGCCATGAAATACACTAACACCCTTCTTTTCCTTTTTTAACTTTAGCCCTCGAATTAGGAATAAGTAACTAACTTCAGCCTGGTCCCTCTGTCAAGCTCTGAGCCCCCTTCCAGAACTTGTCTGTTGAGTGTCAGTTTTGGGTTCCAACTAAAGTTAGCTGTCATTGGCTGCACGTGTCTGCAGACAACAAGAGCATCGGCAGATTTCCTCCATGGAAGTGGACCAGACCGGGAATGATTGACACTGTGTGCTTGCACAGTTCAAATAAAACGTATTCAAATAAACTGTGGGGCAAATGTACACAGCTCATATAAATATGTTGCACGCCCTAGCGTAAACTTAATTTTAATTTAAGAGAAGCTGTTTTTTTGTTTTGTTTTTGTACACAGCTCAAATAAAAAACTTCCGCACCTAGGGTAAATTTAATTTAAATTTAAGATATGCTGTTTTTGTCCTTGAGTAAATTGAATTTCGATTTAAGGTATGCTGTTCAGATGAGTTTTTTTGTTACTAGATGAGTTTGCATTATGTCATTTACTTTTTGTTACTTTCACCTCTCATAACAAACACCCTGCCTCCCAGACAACAATTAATTATGCACATCTCCGCTGCTCGCGCTATAATAAAAATAGAAAATGACTGGAGGAGCGCTGTCATTTTCATCACTGGCATTTCAAAAGCAGCTCGACGAAACAAACTTTGACATTAATAATATATTACTTATATATATATATATATATATATATATATACACACACACACACACACAATATGTTTGAGTTAAAACGTAAAAATATACTATTAATGCTATTATTAGTAGTGGTATATTATTACAATTATTACTAAAGGTTTAATACTATTTAGCATAATTCATATCTTAACAATAAAGCGTATTTCATTTTAGGCCAGCAAAAGGCTAAATATTTATTGTTGTAATACACACAATACCAAAGCAAAAAAGATAATGGCCTGTGAGCCATTCGTTTCAAACAAGTTTTTTTTGTTGTTGTTGTTTTTCCCCACAGAAGCACGTATTCGTGTCAACTTAGTTACTATTTATTCAGGATACAGAGGTCTAACCAAATCTGTATTTCACGTGAAATACGTATCAAGTTTTTAAAAAGTAGATACTTTAAATGACTACGATCGGACACATTCCACCCAACAGTTCAAAACAGATCAGACAGTACAGTAAACTCTTAGTCTTAGTCTGACCTATAAACACGGTAAAATGTATGTTATGATATATCACAACAACAGTTGTTTTATCTGAAAGCTAGGCGTGGGATATTTTTGAATAACAATTGATTCAATAGCAAAATGTGATTTTTTTCAGTAACTGCAAAAACAAAAACACTACACTGGCTTTTCCTACGCATCCCAATTTTTCCATAACAACACAGACGCCCACTCGCTGCTTTTGCTTATTTTAACAAATACAGCTGTCCCTTTACACCAGGTTGTAAAGGAATACGATGTTTATTTTTTTGTTTGTTTGTTTTGTTTTTTGCTTTGATTTTATCTTAATGTTAAAAACAAATTTCTTCTCCCCTACCTTCAAGTAGCCGGGAAATCAGGCTATCCACATTCAGTTCCCCTTCCGCCATTTTCTAACTGTAAAAAAACGCAACTTCCACAGTTTTACCGACAGAGGCAGCAGAAGCGAAAAAAAAAAATCAAGAGCACCTTTTTAAAAACACCAGCCACATTTTCAAGCCCAAACAACTGTACAAGCAAGACAAACTCTGGCTGAATAATATGCTCAGCTGAAAAAACAAACACAAAATGAAAACTGGGAAAAGCACTTTATGCAATATAGATAACATTGGGCTTGATCATTTAAATTGCTCAAATAACAATTGTGAATCAATATCTATGACAAACATAAAAAGCTCAATAAGAAAATGTAATTGAACTGAAAAGTCTATCTCCTAATAATGAGTAGGAAATGGGTTACAAAACCTGAGGCACTCCACCTTTAACTGTGCAATGATACAGGGAGTGGTGAAGCAGGCTATGGATGATATAAAGGGGAGGAAGGGAAAATATGTTGCTCCTGAATATTCATTCCCCCCTAGAAACCAATATTCAGGAATATTTGCCCCCTTATTTTTTTTAAACAAAGTAATATTTCTTTGCATACAAGTCTTTATCCATGTACTTACAACTCAACCCTTAATTTTAAGATCACTTTCCAAACTTCTTTGTGGAACAGTTGCTCGGTTTTGCTTCAATATAGTTAGCATTTCCATGCCATTTGTTTGGTCTTAACTTATTAATATCCTTTGGGAAGATTTTCTACAGATTTTGTTGTTAATGAAAACACATTTATAATTGATTTTATATGTGAAATATATTATGTGTTATTTCATGTACCAAACTTCCAGTCCCCTCTGATAGGTCCAGTCTCTCCTACATATTGACGCTTTTTATGCAATTACGCTTATTGCAGATAATTTATGAATAATTAATGCTACTCTTTAAATAGAAATGTGTGATTATTTCGTTGTATTCAGATAAAAACATTTTTAAAAAACCATCAAGGTAAAATACAGTAAAGTCTATTTTATTTCTACATATTTTCTATGGAAATAGCTCTAAATGTCCACACCATGGGGCAATTTAATTGGTTTAATTCGAACTTTGCACATCTCAAACAATTTGTGTGGTCCCCAGAGATTGGATTTAAGCAGAGTTCACTGCACATACATTCATCTCTTAGTGAAGTGATTAGTTGTACCAGTCAAGATACATTTTGCCTCACTAGTGAAGAATAACCCACAAAATAGTTTAATTGGTATAGTTTGAAGAGTTCCTATTTTGGTATTATCTTCTTTAATTGTTGTGACCAGGACAATGTAAGATGTGACAGCATGATATTGGTGCTCAAACCTAAGCCTGTTGTGGCACCAAGACACAGGATAAAATACAAATACATTTCAAAGCTGCTGGTTTTGCAGTGGTAGTAATATACATTACTAATTTAAATACAAAAATGTATAGGAAATAAAAAAGGTATGATTTGGGACATATTTCGGTTTCATGAGTGGTACATTTTCTTGTGCGGCCCCCCCCATCCCATACAACCTCCGGAAATTGGCCCTCCAGCACCAAAACTTTGGGAACCCCTACTCTACAGGGAGGTAAGCTGGGCTCTGCCCACAGTTCTCCTGTATTACACCTGAGGGCACTGTTTGCAAGGACTCCTGCTTGCCATTTAAACCAGGGATTTTTAATAGTTTTGATTTTAAACGCTTTCCAAGTGCTGCCTCTCTTCCATGTCAAAAACTAACAGCGCTCTTAAAGAATTGGTTTTTATTCGACAGTCCCTTGTATGAGAAAATGTTTAAAGGATAAAGGTTTAACAAATTAAACAGAATTTGGCACCTTTAACTAATTCAAACATATTTCTGGTCCCAGCACCTCCCTAAGCACCCAATTGCATTGTCTTTCTCTCAGGTGCTGCGTGCCTTTGTGAATCTGGTAATGATGCTGCAGATTGAGGGGCTAAGGTGCATTAAGGGCAACAAGCTAGGCTGCACCCTACTGCAAACGTGAGGCTACACGCACACTGCTCCCTCATTACCTCTCCCACTACCTACCTACATCACTCTCTCCCTCACTACCAACCTTCCTCCCTCCTTTTCTCACTCCATACCTCTTTCACTTACTCCCTCACCCCTTCCCTCACTCACTCTCTGCCTACCTCTCTCACTACCTCCCTCTCTCACTCCCTACCATCCTCCCACACACGCTCATTCCCTCACTCTCTCACTACCTCTGTCATTACCTCCCTCATCCCTCATTATCTCACTCCCCAATGTGTCCTGTCTCTCAGGAACCTGTGCCCTTGTTCCCTGGTGCCTGGGGAGGATTCTTTGGAGCTGAGTGAGTTCAAGAAGATCAACCGGAGTACCAGGTGAGAGGGGGGTTTGCACACTTCCACACTGACAATATTTTACTGTATACCAAAGACTTCTAGTTTATCACTGAATGTGTAATTTCTTTAGTTATTTTATTTCCAAAACCAATTTAGCACACCAGTGTAGTACATTCTAGTTTACACTATGCAGCAGTCATGTTTTATAAGGTGGCAGAAGTTGTGTATTGGCTGCTCCCTGTCCCCTTTGACCCCCATCTCTCCTGCAGGAGGTTGTTGGGGCCACAACACAGTAGCTGAGGTCCACAGGGTAAAGATACTATAGAGTTACCGGTGCAGCACAGTTGCAAGGTGCTCACAGGAAAATGTGTTTTGCATTAATTGTGCTGCTCACTCTACAGTATCTCCCCAGGTGATAGTCCAGCTTTCCAATGTGCCCAACCCTCTCCCAATATTCTCATTCTTCCCAATCTGGATGTCTCTGTTCCTCTTTCTTTCAGCTGGAGCCAGTGGGACAGAAGCACACCTTCAATAACTTCACTCATGACCGCAGCAAGCTCAAGTGCCCCAGCCAGGTAATGCATGATCACTGCTGTCATTTATTCATTCATTCATGTGCTTGAAACTAACAAAATACTGGCAGAAATTTTGTCTGTCATGCAGTTCCATTGACTGCTGTGTCTCATATCTGCAGGATATCTCCATTAAGTGCACAAAATAAATAAAAAGGGAAAAACATTCAGGATTTCTAAACCAGTTGCATGTATAGTGACACAAACTACCATCTAAGTGTTTGGTGGCTTCTTCTAATGAAGGCGAAAGTGTATTTCATTCTCTTGCACTCTTCTGTATTACAGACCTCCTGACACAGCAAAGAGTCCTGGAGGAAGCCACCAGACACTTAGAAACACACATTATAACTCTGGCTGTCTCTTTCCTGCTGCAGGAGAGGCCCTATTTCTTCACGCGGATGAACAGCTTCCCGGATGCGAACCCCGCTGCCTTGTCCCTGGCCTCCCAGAACATTGGACCGGCCCACTCTGTGGACACGGTGCCGCAGTGGGTTGCCGCGGTGATGGCGGGGGCAGGGCTGCTAGCCAGCGTTGTGCTGGCCGGGCTCTTGGTGAGCTGGAAGGCTAGGGTCAGCTTGAAGCAGAAGGAGGAGCTAGAGATGAAACAGACCACCTTCTGAGACCCTCTTTTATTACCCCCCCCCCCCCCCCCCCACTCGAACATTATTCAATATTTACAAATACCAACACCTTAACACTTCCAAACTTAATCTGAGACCTTTTCATGGTACAAGAGATTGTAATTGTATTTATAGATTCGGAGATTTGATGCTGTTTATTAGAATAACTACGATATATCACAGCCAAAGAGCCATAATTTCAAAATGTTTACTCAAGTCTTTAAGCCTGCTAAAACATTATCTGCTCCGTTTTTATATGCGGTCACGCACAAATTATCTTTAAATGGTAAAAAGAATTCTCTTGTTATACTTCCAATGGGGTTGATATATATAAAAAAAAAAAAATTCTATGTTGTGGTTAATTAATTATTCATATGTCCTTGTGGCAGGACAGCCGGGTGGTGACGTCAGGCCAGAAGCAGGAAGAATAACACACAAGGTACTGCAGGGCAAAAAGACGGACTTGCGTTGTTTATTTTGAACAAAAATAAATATTTAAACAAAAACACTGCTCACAGAGTGAAAATAAAACAGGTATACAAAAACAAAATAACAAACACAAAATACTGTGATCAGGCTGGGCAGTAGCTTTCCCTGATCGCACTTATATATATATATATATATATATATATATATATATATATATATATATATATATATATATATATATATATATATAATTTTTACACGCCCCTCTCCCTTGCTCCTCCAATCAGCCACCTGGAGTGCAGAGAGCTGCAGGTATTTATGCAGGTGACCATCTCCCGATTAGCAACAAATGAATCACTTAATTAATTCGGGAGCTGGCCACCTTCTACACTGTACTGTCTTGCTTTGACTTATTATGCAGTTACAGACCGTGGGACTTACTTTAATGAAGGAGACCACTAAGTAAGTGTTTCAGTTAACCAAACTGTGTTTATTAATGAACAGAGCCTAACAAGAAGTGAATCACTACTAGCTTAATTTGACCTTCTGTAGCCCCTGCCTACTTTCTTACGTCATCATTATGCATCTGTAGTAACCCATAAACTACATCCCCCTTTTCAATTTTAATCTTCCCCTAACCCAGCTGGGATGCATAACCATTTAACTCGTTGGCCTTTTTTGTTTATTTATCTATTTAACTACCCTTACTGTTTACCAACTGCTAGGACCCATTAACATTTAACATAACAAGTCCATTCATTTAACATTTAACTCCACTTGCATCTGGGTCAGAGGTTATCAGCACTTGACCCGTTGGAGCTCAACCTTTACCGTTGGCTCATGTCAAAATGCTGGAACCTGGAAGGTGAATTACTGCCCTTCCACTTCTGGTGTGCTGAACTGGGCATACATTCTGTAAAACCTCAGGTTCTGTATTTCTTTGTGTCTCAGCCAACATTGGTGCAGACCAATGGTGGCTTGTCACTATAGGGAGGTTAGGCATGCCCTTACCATTAATTTGTCCAGTTATTTTTTTTTCCTAAATGAATACAATGAAACTGCTCTGAATTAATATCATTTTTCAAAACGCCCGACCTCCGCAGCTCTGCTAGCGCTATTCGCTGCCCTGGACGGGGGGCTATCAGTGAGTAGGCTGAGAGCGTTGCAATTCCCTTGAGATTTCATGCAAGCGCAGTGTATCTAGTAAGGCACCGGCAGGGGTCAGCCTTACCCACGCAAGCAACTGTAATGGGCTCCAATGGGACGGTTTCCATGACAACTCTTGGCTTGGTAAGGCACTGACGGAGAGGTGCCTTATGAGGAAGCTGGCTAGCTTGAAAACGAGCAGAGCAGAGGTTGTAAGGCAGTGTTCTGTTTTGTGCATGTGTTTTGTTGTTTGTATTTTGTTCATTGAGTAGCTAATAAATTTTAACTATTTCACTGTTATGTGTGAGCAGTCTTCAATTCATTTTGTTAGGTGACTTGCTGGCTTAGCTAGTTAAACAGAGCTAATTAAAGCTGCTGACAGCAGCTAGCTACATAATCATGATTCGTGATACTGTCACATTTCTCACATTTGTACTCTAGCCTACTATGTGAGTGTGTACGTGCAACTCTCACACACAATATCTGGTATAGAGATTGTGTGTGAGTTGCACGTACATGCTCACGTACACAATAAACAGTGACGAACACACACTCACACATATCAAAAAGATATTAAAAAAACAATTCTCATAGTGGCAGCGATTCAAAGCGACACTTACCTGATAGCTAGCTTGAAAACGACTCCCTTCTCAAGACGATCTGACGAGGACAGACATGAAATAACTAGGAGTGAGCAACCTACCCCTGTGCTGGGTGGTCTGGTGAAGGATGGTAGCAAGAGTAGGAGATTTAGGGCAATGTGGCCAAGTGTCTTACCAGTGAAAAAAGTCACCAGTCGCCACTGGTGCAGATTCTGGGTCAGCATCTTAAACAGTTTGTCGTTCAGATATGTCCTGTAGATCACACTCACCGCTTGAATTCAATCTGAAGTTGACACAGACCTTCATCAGGTGTTGTCTGTTTCGTATTATAAATCGCACATCTGAAATCAACCAATCACAATTAAGTATTTGCCAAAAGTTCAGTACATCGTAATTCTGTGCCTAGAACCCCACACAACTAGTACTATAGTTCCAAAAAAACACACATACTTGGTACCTTTTGCAAAATGAATCCTCATACTTCACTCATTCTTCAACTTTTGATGAACTTTACACTAGTTTCTCCAAAGGCAATATTACTGAAATCACTACAAACCTTTAAAAGCAGACATTTTTCAGCACCACCTAGAGGCCTACATGCAATGTTCCGGTGGGGGGGGTTCATCACAGTTTTTGCCGACCTGGAAGAGCTGTGCAACTTTTGTGACAGCGAGGTAAAGCACAGTGGGCTTACAGCACTTTCAAGTGATCTAAACAGAGCTCCATCTAAACACTGCCACTGGTTTGATCATTACAATAGGGATGGTCATGTCAGGTCATGCAGTTCTCTCTTGTATTTCTGTCTGCAAAAAATACCAGACAGGGACCCCAGTCAACTCACCTGAACTCTTAAGGTGATCTTTCACACAGTAATGAAAAGTATTAAGCCTCACTTGCACACCTTCCCTTTTCAAGCAGACACAAGCAGCGTGACATCCTGGCGTTGATGATTTCACAGCTTTTCAGTACAGCTTCCATTGTTTCTGGTATAATGGATTACATGGTACCATAGAGATATGAAGCTTGAGATGCAACTGTGAAGTAAGTTGCCTCTTACTTCTGTGTCATACAGGCACGGCTCTTAAAGAGGTGCTAATGTTGTTGTGACAGAAATATTCATTTCAATGTGCCAGGGCCAGACAGCTTGCTTTCAGAGCGAGTGTGTGGAAGAAGCACAGGTTTATTAATGAGTCTATTCTAAACTGTGCTAGTCTGCTACTCAAAACGTTCCTGCAAACTGTAAAGACAGTACAATGATTCTGAATTCCTGGAACTGCCATGCTATGCTTTGAAATATGTTTTTGTACCTGCAGTAGCAGCTAATAATGTATTTAATTTACTCTTGCAGAGACTGAAAAACATGTTATGCAGACCAGGTTTAAGAGAGAAATGTATGTAACACAGAAATATTTAGTTTAGCATTTTCTCATGGTACACAATGAGAACTGTACGTTCCTATGTGTGAGTTTTATACACTGTAGCAAGTGTTTTGAGAAAAAAGCAGTGCAGTTTTCTGTTCACAGCTGATAACAGGGTTCTGCAGAGTCACTGTCAATACAAGTGAGGGAGAGAGATGGGTGTTTTACAGGTTTATGACACAGATAAGATGAAGAAAACTAGAACTATTAGAGTACACTACAGTGTAGCAGTGGTAAAACACAAAGCATTATGGTCAGGGTATTAGTTTAGTAAGTACTACTGAAGTTATTATAACGATAAGTACAGGGTGCATCGAGAGTATGAGGAGATAAAATCCCAGCTGAGTCAAGCAAAATCGGCCCATCAGCATGTAATATCATGCAATCAATTGTAAGACGTCAACTCTCGGCCCTCGTTATCACTATCAGTAGCGGTCGCCATCATGCAAAACATTTCTATTCCTTCGTGTAGTTTTGCTTCAGAACTGATGATTGAGTACATGTCATAGAGGTTACTCCACAAAGCTTCATCAGTGCTGTAGTTATTCTGGACCCAGACTTGGCCCTGAATGGGTCAAGTGGGTTGTTTAGAGCCATCTTCATGAGTGATATAAACATAGCACTCCATGAACGTTTGTGGAGTATCCCTGAAGTATTATTAGTTACGGATGTATTTCTGCGCCTCTGCACTGTTCATCACTTCATCAGCCTCAAACCGACGAACACATAAATAGTTCGACAGCAATATCAGTACATCGAATCATACTGTATGTACAAAGCTCAGTTTCGTTTTTCACTTCAAGCTCTACAGCAACGCCTGGTGAACAGTGGGAGTTACAGCAACAGAGAGGATTTCACTGTGGTCCTCTATCCTACTCGAGATGCGTCGCCACAGGTCAGTGACAGACCGTGAAAGGAAACACACTTCAGCATTCAGATAGCAGAAACCACATTGTGGGATTACAAAAAGCTTCATCTAGTTTTAATTTCTGTTATTTGTAGGGAGCTTTACAGCAAAGAAAACAAAAACAAATGCACAAAACAACGAACCACACCTACATAAAATGATTTGACCCGCTCCCTACTACAGCCGCTGCTCAACCCGGTGGTTGCTTTTCCCTTAGCTAGGTCGTACCAAATAAACAATAACAGCTTCATTGTATTTAAAATCACTCCCTATGCTGGCCTACCTGCAGTACACACAACTGCGAGTCTGTTATTCCCAGAGTCCTGGATCTAAAAGTATAGTGCTTTTTGCACACTTTATATTTATATCCCCCGGTGGTCCCCTTTCACCCTTAGAAGGGAGGTGCTTCTGGTAGTCAAGTTTAGCAGCAATATCGTTGCCCTGGTTACACTCTCCCTTGCCTTCAGAAAGGACAGCCTGTCCTTTACTACGAACCGACAATTCCCACTTTTGTTTCATTTTTTTCTCTGGACCCTAACCTGACCAAGTCTTTTGCTCTATGTTGAAGATTCATACAGTTTATCTGTCTCCGCACCATTTGTGACCAGCGTAAGTCTAGTGGGCAGTCTGCTAAATGTTCACGGGTCTGGTCCACGTCTGCTGGGCTCCCTCGGGTCTGGTCCACGTCTGCTGGGCTCCCTCGGGTCTGGTCCAAGTCTGCTGGGCGCCCTTGGGTCTGGTCCACGTCTGCTGGGCTCCCTTGGGTCTGGTCCACGTCTGCTGGCCGCCCTCAGGTCTGGTCCACGTCTGTTGGGATCCCTTGGGTCTGGTCCACGTTTGCTGGTCAGGGTCTGCTGTGACTGGGCTGTGGTGGTTGGGTTTGTGTGTGTGTATCAGTGTAGTGTGTGTCTGACTGCATCCCAATATAATACCCCTCCCACCGAGCACACGCTTTCCCACCCACCCCCTCTCGTGAGCCCAGGTACAGGGCCTTGCTCTTTGATTAGCACGGGTCCGACCTTGGTCCCCAACCCGCCACCTGCGGTCTCCCCTGGAAGCCTTCCTCATCTGTAGTGGAGCTGTTGTATTCTGATCCTAAACTTGTGAAATCTTAAAAGGAGTTGACATTTTTAACCCTAACCAATACTTTAAGAGCAGCACAGAAACCAAGACCAGAGGACACAGTTGGAATTTACGTGGAGATAGACTTAGCACAGAGGCAAGGGGACACTTCTATACAGAGTGGTGAGGGTATAGAATGGGCTACCTACAGTGGCTCCCAAAAGTATTCACCCCCCTTGGACTTTTCCACATTTTATTGTGTTACAACATGGAATCAAAATTGATTTAATTAGGAGTTTTTGCCACTGATCAACACAAAAAGTCCATAATGTCAAAGTGAAAAATAAAATCTGCAAATTGTTCTAAATTAATTACAAATATAAAACAGAAAATAATTGATTGCATAAGTATTCACCCCCTTTGATTTGACACACCTAAATAAGCTCTGGTGCAACCAATTGTCTTTAGAATTCACATCATTAGTTGAATGGAGTCCATCTGTGTGCAATTAAGGTGTTTCACATGATTTCTGGTTAAATACACCTGTCTCTGGGAGGTCCCACAGTTGGTTAGTACATTTCCTAACAAAAACTACATCATGAAGACAAAGGAACATTCAAAGCAAATCCGGAATAAGGTTCTTCAAAAGCACCAATCAGGTAGGATATAAGAACATTTCCAAGGCATTTAATATCCCCCAGAGCACAGTAAAGTCCATTATTAACAAATGGAGAGAATATGGCACAACTGTGAATCTGTCTAGAACAGGCTGTCCTCAAAAACTGAGTATCTGGGCGAGAGGGGCACTAGTCTGGGAGGCCACCAAGAGGCCTATGGCAACTCTAAAGGAGTTACAGTCTTCCACGGCTGAACTGGGAGACATTATGCATATGGCAACAATAGCCCAAGTGCTTCGCAAAACTGGCCTTTATGGAAGAGTGGCAAAAAGAAAGCCATTGTTGAAAAAAACTCACATCAAATCTTGGCTAGAGTTTGCCAGAATGCATGTGGGAGACTCTGAGAACAAGTGGAAGAAGATTCTATGGTCTGATGAGACCAAAATAAAGCTTTTTGGCCTCAATGCTAAGCGCTATGTTTGGCGCAAGCCTAACACTGCACATCATCCTGAGAACATCCCTACCGTGAAGCATGGTGGTGGCAGCATCATGGAATGGGGATGCTTCTCTGCATCAAGGCCTGGAAAGCTCGTGAAGATAGTGGGCAAAATGGATGCAGCAAAGTACAGAGAAATCCTGGAGGAAAACCTGCTGAAGTCTGCAAGAGACCTGGGACTTGGGAGAAGATTCATCTTACAGCAGGACAATGACCCCAAACATACAGCCAAAGCCACACTGCAGTTCCTTAAAAATAAATCGGTCAATGTCCTGGAGTGGTCCCGTCAAAGCACGGACCTCAATCCAATTGAGAATATGTGGAAAGAGTTGAAAATTGCTGTTCACCAAAGGTCCCCATCCAACTTGACGGAGCTTGAGCAATTTTGTAAAGAAGAATGGGCAAAAAATGCAGCGTCCAGATGTGCAAAGCTGGTAGAGACTTATACAAGTAGACTCATGGCTGTAATTGCCTCCAAAGTTGCTTCTACCAAATGTTGACTCAAGGGGGTGAATACTTATGCAATCAATTATTTTCTATTTTGTATTTGTAATTAATTTAGAACAATTTGTACATTTTATTTTTCACTTTGACATTATGGACTTTTTTTGTCATCCTGGAAATAGACGTGTGACATATGGCTGATAGGACATGCCATATCCAAAGAACTGCCAACAATCACTAAGAAAAACACAGCAACTATATGAAGGAGTTAAGTAACTCCTGTGAGATGAGAACATGGGCTGTATGTCTATCTTATCTTTCAGCCTTGGACTCAGATAAACCTCAGTGCTGAACCATAGAAATCCACACATTGGCCAAAACATGAAACTGCTCTGGCTATGGATCTGGTGTAGGATGGTAGGGAGGTAGGGAGGGATGAAGGCAGAGAGGCAGGAACGGGGTTAGGAGAGTAAGGAGAAATGGAGGCAAGTAAGGGAGGTAGAAAGGCACTAAGGTAGAGTGGTAAGCAAGTCAGGAGGAAGGCAGGACTCACTGGGCAGTGTGGTAACTGTGCTCAAGGATCCATCTCCTCCGACACTGAAATACAGAAGCGAGGAGTCAGGGGAGTTAGAAGGCAGGAGGAAGGGGATCTCTCTCTGTATAGGTGACAATTGTGACCTGTCTGTATGCTAGTACCTTCATGTAGCTGCACACATTTCTCCTTTCTCACTGTTTTCTGAAGTGGATCATTTGTCTGGTTTGTCTGCCTGTATGTGATGCTATAGCTAGGTGGTCTTATCTAATTTTCTATTTAAGTGATATCAGTTTTGACTGATTACATTCTGTGATAGCAGTACGAAAGATACACAGAGAATCGTACTAATAAACCTCAGTCTCTTTAGCCAGGATGGTCACATCATAAAGATGTAATCTAATCAGAACCACCGTCCTTGACTAGAGTGAGGTAGGAACTTTGATTACAGAGGTGAATGGGGGAGAATTCTATCATGTAATAAAGTTAACATGTGAATTTTAAATTGCTATTGTGTTTAAGCTGAGCTGACCATTTCAGGTTGTTTTCCATTTTTTTTTTTTTTTTTTTGTTGCCAAAAAAAGCTTTTTAAATGTTGTTTTCTTTTAGCCACCCTGGTACATCATCATATGTGTGTAGTAAAGGATCACATTTACATTCACTTAGTGATGGCTTGGCATCTCAGCCCATTGAACTGAATGGAAAGTTGTGAGATCAATCAGCTACTAGGAACCGGACGAGCTTAGATGGGCCAAATCACCTCCTCTTGTTCCATGAATTTTCTCAAGTTCTTCTGCTCTAAGTTGTTAGCAGTTAAAGTAAATCACGGGGCACGAGTGTTCATTCCAGCAAGGCAGGCAGGGCACTGCAGTGGGGCCCCCCAGGCCAGTCTGTGAATGTGAGATTTTGTAGCACAATTTTCTTACCGTGAGGGAGTCACCAACCACTTCAATGACTTTGACATCTGCAGGCCTGAGAGAGTGAACTGAAAACAAAAGACCAACAAGAGCTAAGTCTGATTCATACTTGTACCATATGGATGTGAACATTTAAAGTTCAAATTTTTTTTAGCAACAGAAAAAAGTGTTCTCTGTGTCAGAAACCTGTAAAACACCCATCTCTCTCCCTCACTTGTATTGACAGTGACTCTGCAGAACCCCGTTATCAGCTGTGAACAGAAAACTGCACTGCTTTTTTCTCAAAACACTTGCTACAGTGTATAAAACGCTAATAATAGTGATAACGAGGGCCGAGAGTTGACGTCTTACAATTGATTGCATGATATTACATGCTGATGGGCCGATTTTGCTTGACTCAGCTGGGATTTTATCTCCTCATACTCTCGATGCACCCTGTACTTATCGTTATAATAACTTCAGTAGTACTTACTAAACTAATACCCTGACCATAATGCTTTGTGTTTTACCACTGCTACACTGTAGTGTACTCTAATAGTTCTAGTTTTCTTCATCTTATCTGTGTCATAAACCTGTAAAACACCCATCTCTCTCCCTCACTTGTATTGACAGTGACTCTGCAGAACCCTGTTATCAGCTGTGAACAGAAAACTGCACTGCTTTTTTCTCAAAACACTTGCTACAGTGTATAAAACTCACACATAGGAACGTACAGTTCTCATTGTGTACCATGAGAAAATGCTAAACTAAATATTTCTGTGTTACATACATTTCTCTCTTAAACCTGGTCTGCATAACATGTTTTTCAGTCTCTGCAAGAGTAAATTAAATACATTATTAGCTGCTACTGCAGGTACAAAAACATATTTCAAAGCATAGCATGGCAGTTCCAGGAATTCAGAATCATTGTACTGTCTTTACAGTTTGCAGGAACGTTTTGAGTAGCAGACTAGCACAGTTTAGAATAGACTCATTAATAAACCTGTGCTTCTTCCACACACTCGCTCTGAAAGCAAGCTGTCTGGCCCTGGCACATTGAAATGAATATTTCTGTCACAACAACATTAGCACCTCTTTAAGAGCCGTGCCTGTATGACACAGAAGTAAGAGGCAACTTACTTCACAGTTGCATCTCAAGCTTCATATCTCTATGGTACCATGTAATCCATTATACCAGAAACAATGGAAGCTGTACTGAAAAGCTGTGAAATCATCAACGCCAGGATGTCACGCTGCTTGTGTCTGCTTGGGAAAGAAAGGTGTGCAAGTGAGGCTTAATACTTTTCATTACTGTGTGAAAGATCACCTTAAGAGTTCAGGTGAGTTGACTGGGGTCCCTCTCTGGTATTTTTTGCAGACAGAAATACAAGAGAGAGATAGTAAACATTGTCACTTTAGTAAACGATGTATGACAGTCACTCAAAGGATTAACCACCCGTGCAGGTTTGTATTTCTTTGGGGTGGGATAAGTGTTGCGCTTTATCTTGGTATTTTACATTGATATGTTATACCCTCTTCAAATTTAGGAATGAAAATTATTTTAAGCACATGCGCTGGTGTACCCCAGTATTCCCTTATCATTTAAGCAAAACTATCCCAATCCCTGCCAAACAAAACAATATTTATTTACCCTGCCAAAATAGTGCTCTCTTTTTAGGAAAGAAACCTTATGCTTACTATACCTTGTAATGTTTTTTTATTTATTATATTTTTTATTTTCTTTGTGGTCTGGATTTGAATTGCTGACTGTTGGTGTTAAAGACAGACATGCTGCAGTTTTGCTAAAGGGGAATGAATCCCCCTCTGGTGGGGTTTGTAGGTCATGTCCCTTTTCTGCAACATACGCCTGCCCCTACCCCCCCCCCCCCCTTCCCAAGGTTTCCACTTTAATCACAGGACACACAGCAAGCACATTTTTATAAAAATATGATTACAATAACAAATGTTGATTGGTGCAGTATTATTCTTTTGCAGCAGACTGCAGTATAGTGCTGGTGATTTTATAATCATGAAAGCAATGGAGAGATTCAGTTTAACCCAGGACTGTCTGACCATTTTCATCTAAGAGCCATACAGATGATCAGGGAGATCCAGACTGCACACCACTTCAGTATTGTTGTGCTCATTTAACATTTTTACATGTTTATACAAACAGAAAATCAATTGTGCGAGCCTTCATATCTAAATCACAACACACTTTGACGCTGTGAATGTGAAGGTATAAAAAACGTTTTACGAAGATGGGGGAAGTTGTTTTGCCGTCTGTGCAATGGTTATGGGTCACATCAGAAAATCGACGATTGACAAACACCTGAAAATTAATAAAATGGTTGATGTGGTAAACTTATTTCCTACGGCCAAAAGTTTTGCATCACCAGGAAAAAAAAAAGTAATTATCTTGCATTTCTCACTGGGTAAAGGGAAGGCCACCTGGTGTGCAGGGTTCAATGTTTATGGGCATCAAACATAATAGTTTTATTATTTTACATAAAACAGTTTGTGTGGTTCTGTGTGCCTAAAGAAGGGGATGAAATTGACTAGTCCACAGCCACGTTACTGTTGAATTCCCTCTACCTGATTCTCCCTGAGGACCAGATGTTTTGAAAATGCATGTTTGCTAAACCATGTGCTGCTTTCTAATGTGAGATGTAGAGAGAGAATGGAAGTGGCTTTCTAAAGGTCCTGTCACTCATTTCCTTATTGCGGTGTTAAGGCACACCGTGTGAAGGGTCACGTTAATATGTGCAGTAAAAGCAGTGTGCTGACTGGAGTAAATGTCCCTATAAAAGGGCTGTATGGCGGAGGAGGTATATAAAGCCAACAGCAGGCATGTAACAAATACTGCTGCAGGCAACTGGAAAGGGAGAGGACAGACACATAGCAGACGGCAGGCATGAAGACAGCACAGAGTTTGGCTATGCTGGCAGTCCTGCTAGGACAGCTGCATCTGCTGCAAGGTACCCGGGCGCTTGCTCTTGCTCTCTCTCTCTCTGTCTCTCTCTCTCTTGGCGTGACTGATTAGTACAAGTATTGCCAAAGCAATGATGGGTAAATTTCATCTTTACAGTTAACATTTAAAGCATATGTAAATTTTACATTAAGTAAATAAAATGAAAATAACACAGTATACTTAAAACAAATCACAACTATATTAAAACAAATCACATATATATCTATATATATATATATATATATATATTATATATTATATATATATAATATATAGTATATATGATATATTATATATATATATATAAGATATGGTATATAATTATATAATAAAATCTATACCATTTATTTATTTATTATTTTTCCTCTCTCCCTTCCAACTGAGACCCCCCTAAATCTGCTCTATGAATTAACTTTTCATTCTTCGAAAAGGAGAAAATCCTAATGTTGCTAAATGAGAAAGTTTATAAAAGGTTATATCTGCTTTTGCTACTGTCTGGAACAGTGCCCTATTTACATTATTATTATTATTATTATTATTATTATTATTATTATTATTATTATTATTATTTTAATTATTGTTATAATGTTTAACTTTTGTTTTATCGTGAAACAGATACCGTAATGTCCATGGTTTTTGAATCCTGGAAATCATTGCTTTTTAATTGTGGTTTGGTAGATAATGTAGCAATATTCTTTTTAAAACTAATCTTCATAGTACAACTAAGAACTCTCAAAACAATATATTGTAAAGTGCATGGGGGTAGGCAGCAGCAGGGCTGGTAGGTGACGTAATCTCAAACAGACATAAGCCTGGTATACGCTCCTTGCAAAGAAGCCGGTTCTTTTGTACAGCGGTATCGGCGCTATGCTTCAGTGCGAGAGGTTCCAGGTTTGTGCCCGCCCTCTGCCTGTGTGTGGATTGCCTCGCTCTGTGTGATGCGCCTGCCTGCGTTAACCTATTTTGCTACAATATTGTACTTGGAGATTATTCAAGTTTTGGATAGTTATTGGCATAAGAACTGTATGAATGTTGACTGAACCTCATTTTATTTGCTGATGAGATCCCTATCACATTAGAAATCAGTTCAATGAATTGCATTTCCTCTACTCGTGTAGAGGATGCTGATGATCCTCTCCTGCAGCTTGCTTCAGTTTCTTTCTTGCTGTTTTGTAGGCAGCCTCCTCAAAAGCCCTGTGAATGACTTCTCAAAGAGTGACCGTGTGAAGGTAACGACCAACTTTTATTCCAATTTTTTCTCTCAATTTTTGAATTATTATTCAACCTGGCTCACAGCTGCAACCCCCGAACTAACTCGGGAGAGACGAAGAGGAGCTCTCCAGTACTCCGAAACGACCAGCGTCAGCCATCTGCTTTTATTCGTTCGCAAGCCCGTCATGCAGCCATATTCAGAACTCATAGCGTCAGAGGATGTGCCACTCGGGAGCCGCCCTTTCCTGTTTGATGTTGTGAATTGACAGCGATAGGAATCATTCTACTGTGGTGGTATGGGTCGCGACCTTTGCAAGTTGATGTAAATGATTTCTGATAATATCTGGTTTTGTTTGTCTAAAAGTGGTATTGATGAGCCATAATTGAGACACAGAGTTAATTGCGAGATTCCTCTCATAAAATGTCTAATTAGATTAATTGCCCAACAGAATCCATCACCATTTACTGGAGACTATTTCGTTATAAATTTACAAATTATAATATTTGTGTTTTACAGTGTTTAGATGGTAGCGTTGTGAGACACACTGTTCAATTTGTGATGTTGGTTCATCCAATATTATCTGAGCCTTGGTAATCATAATGAGATTATGTCCATACTAGACATGTCTTATAAAATGAAACCTCACCATGTACGCTGGAGAAATCGCCTGGCTGTGTGTTAGTGAACCAGCACGCTTCCATTCCTCCTCTTGAGTGTCTGCATTGTTTAAATAGTCTTTCTGTTTAAACCGCAGTGGTATCTGAAGACATTAGTACCCCAGTAAACTGCACTATTTGTTTATGAATAATAATCCCTATCAGAGATGAACTAAGACTAACTGTTTATGCTGCTGTCCTTACAGATCGAGAGACCCTGGGGGTTCCCATGCAGGCCCGGGACCCCCTCCCTGTCCAGCCCAGCCTCCGGTAAGAGGGTGCACTCACTGTATCAGTCACACACACCCTCTCATTCACTCACACATCACTTTCACTCACACTCACACTCACACTTTCACTCAGTCACAACTCAACACTTACGTTCATTCCACCCCTGCTAAATTGTTCATCAGAATATTTTTTTTAATTGTTCTTATATTTGAAGGAAGTACCAAAGCAGAGGCACATCTGCCAGTTATACAAAAACGTAAACTGTATAGAAACAGACAACAACAACCAGCTCTGGTATATCAACATTTATTCCATCAGTTGTTATGCTATTTTCTGACAGGAAAGTTATTCAAAATGCAGCTGTTTAGATACAGTACTAGGAACCAGACAAGCACAGATGGGCCAAATGACTTCTCATTTGTAAAATGTCTTCTGTTCTTACTGAATGTAGATAAAGTCCAGTACACAGAATGTGTCAACATGGGTTGTTTGTGAGTACACCATTGCAAAATAAAGAGGGGTCACTCACTGTACTGTAGTCCCAGTTACCTGGGACCTGTTTGTGCTCAAGTGACAGTCCTGCCTGTGCTCTCCCCTGCAGTTCACAGCCTGAGACCCGCTGACATCGCTGTAGTGGTTGGCATCGGAGACTGGGAGCCTGTGAGTATGGGGACAGGGCTGCAGTCTCAATATGAATAACTGGGAAATCAATACCAGCAAATTATTGTGCTCTTAAAAATCAGCTGTTCTTAATAGGTACAAGAGTCCCACAAAACTAACCAAAATAATAATAATAATTCTCAGACACACTAATAAGTCAGATCCAAGACTTACTCATTATTTGATTGCAGAAACGTGTACATTTATTAGCAGACGATGACCAGACTGAAGTTCATCAGTCCCCAGTGCAAAACATGTAGACAAATACCAGCATATAATTTCTCCAGCATTATCATATTATTATACCTTGTAATAATCCATGCATTGAGAGTATTTGAAAGCAAGAAGCAAAAAAGCTAGCCTCTTCACAAAAGCCTTGAAATACAAAAATATGTAGGCGAGGCTGCAAATGGGGAATGAAAAATCGATTAATCCGTGTTTTAGAGGCTTGCAAAGTAAAGCTATCACTATCAATAATACAATCATTCATTTGTCATTGCATCTTTAAATATAGTATTTTGTTATAAAGCTCCAGCAGTAACCAACCTATTTTATGTTGTCTTGTGCAGCAGGTCACCTTCCCTGGAAATGTGCCCACTGAAAAGTAAGTACTGTTCACAAAGCTAGTTGGTCTTCAATGAAAGTGCAGCAACACACAATGGGAATGCAGTGGTTCTGTACTGGAGGCCCAAGGGCAGTGGATGGCTGACTGAGCTGAAGTGAGGAGCTGTTTTCCAGGTTCTCCTTCATACATGTGGCTAGTTTAAATTGGCAATCCATTATTATCAATCATATTTCATCCACATTTTCAACACATGTGCTGGGTGTCTGTCCTGAAACAGACACATACATGGTTTTAAAGTATTATGAATTAAATTGCAGTACTCTGGAACCTTTTCAGTAACATTGTGCTACTGAGTCAGGACCACTCTGAAATATACAAGCTGTATCCATTGGGTTCCAATGCTGTGGTCTGCCGATGGTTCAGCTGTGAATTCTACAGGCATTATTGTGGTAATCCAATAGTTTTGTAATTTGCAGTTTTTTCTATAAGGATTCTTTCCTTTTTGAATCCCATACCATGCCTTGCTCTGCTGCATCATTGGAGTTGACTGCAGTCAGACCACCAAAGGTTTATCTGGGTTGGGCTGTAACAATAGGTGTAGAATACTACAGTTTAAAACTTGTTCTAGAATGCCTTATTAGTGCATTTACATAATATCTCATACACATATCTACAATAAAAAGTCCTCTTTTCATTTCAGCAACGATACCACCAAGGTCCTGGAGGGATTAACAGGTATGTCCAATAATGTGCCCACCAGCGATAGTGCCTCACTGTCTTTAGAGTGAGCACGGGTCTCCAGTCGCCTGTCTCTTTGTCTTTCACAGAGATGCTACAAATATTTAACCCTGCAGTGACCAGGCTTCAAACGGATTCCTCCCTGACCCCACTAGCTGGGTTGAGGTACGAGACAGGCAGAGTGCTGTTTGTGTGTGTGTGTGTGTGTGTGAGGGAGAGGTATGTAATCACATATGCAGAGATGGGTGGAATAGGGACAAACCCACAGTACTCCAGGTATCAACGGTAAAATAGTATAAGCTATTGATATTTTTGTAACAGTGTAAAGAAAATGGCAGAATGGAGAACATGGAGAAAGCACAAATAGTAAAGCACAGAGTGCAGGTTAAAGCACAATGGACATTGGTACAGAACAGGTAGGCATGGTGATAGCATACAGTATTCAAACAGGGTAGTGTGCTGAAATCTGGGTAAGCAGCACAGTGAAGTGTAGGCAGGAGCACAGAGAAAGGATGGATGTTTTCTTTCTGGGAGGATGTCTTTTAATTACTTTCCTTTTTTCTTTCACAGCTCTCTCCCTCAGCAAGCTCAGCAGCTCGTAAACAGCATAAGAAACAGCACGGTAATGTTCTTCATGTTATTGTGTATTGTTATTGTGACAAGCCCCTCTGAGCTGACACACAGTATTGCATTACCAGCTTCCAGTGCCTTCTATACACAATGTGACGCTTTCCATGGGAGTGAGCCCATGTGAGAGGAAGTCAGGGAGGGAGAGCCTCTGGGATAGTTTTACAGACAGCGGTGTTGGGCAGTGGAGTTGCTCTAATCTGCTCCACCCAATTGCAGTATATTTTAAAACAGTAAAAAATATATTTCAAATATCTTTCAATATATTGAATTATTTTCAGTGATATAAGTTATATAGCACGAACGATGCATGCTAGCTATCATTCATTCACATATATTTCTGCATCCTTTTTTGTTTGCAAATATGCGTCCAAAGATATTTCTAAATACATATTCAAAATATTATAAATCACACACCTGAAATCAACCAATCACAATGAAGTATTTGCCAAAAGTTAAGTACGTCGTAATTCTATGCCTAGAACCCCACACAACTAGTACTGTAGTTACAGAAAAACACACACCTGGTACCTTTTGCAAACTTAATCATACTTGACTAGTTCTTCAACTTTTGATGAACTTTACACTAGTTTCTCCAAAGACAATATTAGTAAAATCGATACAAACCTTTAAAAGTAGACATTCCTCAGCACAACCTATAGGCCTATAAGCATTGTTCGGGGGGGGGGGGGGGGGGGGGGGGGGTTTCCTCAATCTACATTCATGTAGTTTTTTAAAAATATGTTTTTAATATACTGTATTTCTGTCCCATCTGGGCAGTGATCCGGCGGAGATCATCACTATATCGTCTGTATTTTATGTGCAGGAGATTGACTTTGAGAGAGACTGGAAGTTCATCACAGTTTTTGTCGACCTGGAAGAGCTGTGCAACTTTTGTGACAGCGAGGTAAAGCACAGTGGACTTACAGCACTTTCAAGTGATCTAAACAGAGCTCCATCTAAACACTGCCACTGGTTTGATCATTACAATAGGGATGGTTTTGTCAGGCCATGCAGTTCTCTCTTGTATTTCTGTCTGCAAAAAATACCAGACAGGGACCCCAGTCAACTCACCTGAACTCTTAAGGTGATCTTTCACACAGTAATGAAAAAAATTAAGCCTCACTTGTACACCTTCCCTTTCCAAGCAGACACAAGCAGCGTGACATCCTGCCTTTGATGATTTCACAGCTTTTCAGTACAGCTTCCATTGTTTCTGGTATAACAGATTACATGGTACCATAGAGATATGAAGCTTGAGATGCAACTGTGAAGTAAGTTGCCTCTTACTTCTGTGTCATACAGGCACAGCTCTTAAAGAGGTGCTAATGCTTTTTTTTTTTTTTAAATATAGAAACAACATCATTTGAGCCAACCAGCATGGACTCAAAAGAGGACGATCCAGTCCTAGCCTTTGTTAGGTAGTTACAGAGAGGAACCAGTGCAAAATAATGTTACAAAGAAGGATTAGAGGGACTTAGCTGAAGTTTAAAAATCCTAAAAGGAGTTGACAGTGTCAACCAGGACCAGAGGACACAGTTGGACACTATTTCTCATATTCCAATGGCCTGCTTGTAGCAGCACAGCGTCACAATAGCGGCTTCGTCAAAATCTGAATTCAGAGCTCCCCGCTACACTGGCAATGTTTACTCCATTAAAGATTACAAATTCATTCAATCAGTCTATTAAAATCAGATGCAAACATTAACTGAAATAATCAATTGTGGTATATCTGTGTTTATGTCTCCACTCACTCATTGATTATTTTTGTGTTACTCTCTCAGACCATTTGTCTGTTGACATCCTTTCTGTAAGAAGTTCCCCCCGACTCAGTGTTGCGATCGCTCTCTCTCTTTCTTTTGCTGCTGTTTGAATTCTATGGATGTGAAGTCCTGCTAACAACAACATATGCTGACCATGCTCCAATGTCTTTCAGTAGAAGCCCTCCCTGGAGAAGGCAGTGAAGAGCGTGGAAGGAGCGATGGAGATTCTGCACAGGCAGGTGAGAGGCTTTGTGCTCACTGACATATTTCCAGGATGATACAGAGCCAGACAGAGAAGTGACCAGAGAGAAGGGGCTTGGTTATGGGAGGGACTAGCTGTATATGGGAAAATTGTTCAAATTTGGAGGGGCTTGTTTACAGTGGGAGGGACCATGCACATGTGTTAGGAGCTAGGGTATTTTTCAAATAAAAAATAAATAACAACATCTCTCCTCTTCTCTTCTCCTCTCTCCTCAGGTCCCCAGAGCATTGGTGAGTGTGGTATTGCCGAGCACTCTGGCTGTGTCTGAGAGGAGGAGGCGCAGTGGAGATAGTAGGTAAGATTACTCGCCAGGACACAAGGGCTCCGTTCTCCAGCACCAGCTTCCTGTCATCAGATCCTCAGCCCTTCATTTTCAGTTTATAGATTATGGTCTGTTTTCACCCCAAAACCCTACCCTACTCAAGAATGTGAAGATACTGATTTAGACTGAGAAGATCCATGGCTTTACATTGAGTACATCATGTAGGTAAAGGATTTGCTTGAGTGTAGTACGAAGCTGTCAGTTCATGTACCATCGTACTGACAGATTCAGAGACAATAGGACCACTGAACTGGAAAAATAAAACCTTGTGTTTACTACAACATGAGCTTTTCGACTAATATTTTTTTCTGTTTTCAGGGGGTGCGGAGTCTGTGTGCCAGAGCTGCTGGGGACAGTTGGTAGATTGAATGAGGCAGTCCTCACATGGGCATTACAGGTATTATTATTGCTATTATTATTATTATTGCTGTGACTATAGACCTGCAATCAGCACCATGGCATTGATGTAATCTCAGACAATATCCTATTACATTGTCTGTCTGGTTGAGCTGTATTATATCAGTGTATATTGTGTCAGTTATATTTAGGTTTGCTACTATTCGCTTTTTTTTTTTTTTTTTTTTTTTTTGCGAAAACGGAAGGCAGATGGGCCCATTTTGTCCTGCCGCAGAGACTTCAGCCGTCGTTCAGGGTATTAGGCACAATACTCATTGAGTGTTTTCCTCTGGCGCCCATTTTCAAATCAAAGTAGTAACTGTCACTGAATACCTATAATAATAGCTTACCTACACCGTAACCCTCTAATTTCAAAGTAGGTGCTTTGAATGATAGGCGTTGTAGCTGGCAAATGAAAGTGGACATTCGGTGCATGTCTTGCTGATTGACAGTCATTTACATGAATGAGAGCACTCTAGCGCAGCTTCAGTCAACGAGATCTGTCAGAACAAGATGAAATGACTGACAGTGAAACTACAGTAGCCTACTAAGGGACCACTGGAGGTGACTGACAGCGACCCCTAGCCATTAATAGTGGAACGCAGGTGGGAAAGACAGCAAGTATAAAAAGTATACAAACTAGAGATGATTTCTAAATTATTATTTTTGGTAAGAAAATAAAAAATAGTCAGTGGTTTTTACTGACATTTATCTAATGTAAATGGATTTCAGTTGAATGAATTTGAGGGGTTTTTTTGTAATTTATTTTCTGCCAATTTAGAATATCCAGTTATTATTTAAGCTTGTCTCACTGCTACCTCCCGTCTATGGTTGGTAATGGAATAGGCTAGACTTGAACCAGCAATGTCCAGGCTATGGGGCACAGCCTGCATGCCATGCGGAGTGCCTTTACCGGTTGTGTCACTCGGGAGCCCCTATGAATTTGACGTTTACCAAGCTTTACTGATTAAAATTGAAAAGTAGCCAGCCTAGTTATATTGTATCTGCTGTAGCCCTGGTGTCTCGGCCCTCGTTATCACTATCGATCGCCATCATGCAAAACATTTCTATTCCTTCATGTAGTTTTGCTTCAGAACTGATGATTGAGTACATGTCATAGAGGTTACTCCACAAAGCTTCATCAGCGCTGTAGTTATTCTGGACCCAGATGAGGCCCTGAATGGGTCAAGTGGGTTGTTTAGAGCCATCTTCATGAGTGATATAAACACAGCACTCCATGAACGTTTGTGGAGTATCCCTGAAGTATTTAGTTACGGATGTATTTCTGCACCTCTGCACTGTTCATCACTTCATCAGCCTCAAACCGACCAACACATAACGAGTTCGACAGCAATACCAGTACATCGAATTATACTGTATGTACAAAGCTCGGTTTTGTTTTTCACTTCAAGAGAACTGTTACACTGAATGCATTTCCCTATGTCTCTGCTGTTTGTAGGGAGCTCTACAGCACCACCTGGTGGACAATGGGAGTTACAGCAACAGAGAGGATTTTACTGTGGTCGTTTATCCTACTCCAGATGCGTCGCCACAGGTCAGTGACAGACCGTGAAAGGAAACACACTTCAGCATTCAGATAGCAGAAACCACATTGTGGGATTACAAAAAGCTTCCTCTAATGAGTTTTAATTTCTTATTTAAAAAAAAAAAGAAACTACATAATTAACACACAAAAATATATTCCTATTGTTTTATTTTTGTTCTATTTTTTTAAAAAAAATATCAGCTATTGGCTTTATTAAGAATTATTAACAGTAAAGCTTACTTTAACATGACGTGTTTCCACCTTATACAAAACATCTAATACAAACTATCTGCTACAAGGACATTTTAGATGGCTGTATCTTATCAATATCAGATTCTACCAGATATTGTATTGATTTACATTTTAACAGATTTCCTGTACAGTTACTGCCTTCGAGGCCCTCCCCTGACCCCCTGCGATATGTTTTCTTCTCCGCAGGTTGGGAGTGTTTTTGAATCTTCTCCGCTGGACAGGATGTCCCGAGCCAGCAGGATCGCCCTGGAGCTGTGGGGCAGCATGGTAAGCCAACAATCAGGGGGTTCCTTTAGAAGGGAGTTAGGATGATGTGGATTATTATTATTATTATTATTATTATTATTATTATTATTATTATTATTATTATTATTATTGTGTTCTGCCTATAATGAGAATGCTAGTGTCAGTGTAATGGCATTATGGGGCAAATGGGAGCCATGATCATATTGGCTTATAACCTGTTCTGCATTATAAAGAGCCAGCTCTACTGGGTTATTCAGGCCACCTAGTAACTGAACAGTCACTGATAGTGTTTCAAATGTTTTTGTAGTTTGTACAAATGTTTTTGCTGTTTTTACGACTGGGGAAATATAAATCTGGGTGTATGATGTCATAAAGAACTGTGGTAAAATAATAAAACTGTGATAAAGAAGGTGCTTGCTTGCAGGCTCCAGAGATCTTCCTGCTTGCCTGTGGCCCTTCAGGATATAGTTAGATGGCTATATAGTAAATACAGTCAATGACTTGTTTTCTTTCATATGCTGTAACGCCAGGCTAGGCACTGGTTATCATTTCAGTGTCATTTGTTACTCGGTTAAACAGCAGCTTGGTACAGGTCTAACATATGAAAGTTATCTTAACTATTGATTTCTTCTTGTTTCGACTAACTTTGAACTCATTGACCAAATGTGGTATTTCTTACCTCAACTGGGAGAAGAGTTTTGCAGGGGGGCATGGTTATACTTTGGTGCAGAGATGCAAACTTAAGAAAGTAGCATGTAGTAGTGGAATTTTTAAAGTCTGGCAAGCCAATTACCTCATTTTTGCTGTTCAATCTATAATCTTGGTAATTGTAAACACATGGCATTTAGAAATTAACCACCTCAATAGAAAATACTTCAACACTTATTTTTTTTTTTTTTTTTTAAATTTGGAATTCTATTTATTCTATTTATTAAATATTACTAATGAAGAGTAAGTGCTTTCAAACCTGGACTGAAATAATATTCAACCTCAAAACTTTATAAAAATAACACCACCTCAAGAAGGATTTAACAGTTTTTTATGTACATTTTTAGTACTCTGCAATTATCAAAACTGAAAATGCTGTGTAGTATCCATTAATCCAATAATTAATTAAAGCGAGTTAAACCTCAGAACCCATTTGCACAAACATACGGTAATATCTTTTGTTAGCTTTTGCTTATTGCTGGTGTTTCTTTGTACCTGTGTGAGTGATACAGTCTGTCTGGCAGTATTCACAGCAGACATGAGATTGAGACTTCTTTTAATCCATGACCATTCTGTGGTAAATTCCTCTATTTCTGACAAGCCAATCTCAATCTTTTAGATGGAGGAGAGTGACATTTTTTGTTTGATTTAATGATTTCTATTTTAATCACTGATGGGATTTTGTCATGGAAATTTGTATTAAGAATCAAGGAGCAGTCACTGTAAATTTGTTCAACATCATGGAGGATGAGGGAAATGTGCAAAGTCATGGGGATGAAAATTCAACTGTTTCTTTTTTTAAAAAAGGTATATATTAATGTGGCAAAGTGGTGAGTGGATACAGGTGAGTGCAGTGCAGTGCAGAGTAGATTAATCACACAGACAATTGATTTCAGGTGCAAGGGTGTTTTATTAATGAATGACAATGTCCAGAGCCCGAAGGCAAACACCAGTAAATAATAAATGTTGGAGTGATACAGCGGCGTGTATCACTCGTAATTGTAATCCCCGGGTTTGACCTGCAACCAAAAAGTCCAGGTTCTACACACACCAACACTAATACAAAATACAAGACAGTGAAGTGATATTCCGCACTAGTGGTGCAATTTACAGTTTTTCCGTGAAATGCTGGGGTGAAAGTGATGTCCGTGTTTTTGATGCTGGCTTGCGCTACAGCTCCGGATCGTGTTACTGGTAGTTTAGTGAGACAAACAGCAGTTACAGCCGACGCTAACAAACACAAGACAAACACTCATGGTTTTCAGTATTACACAGTATTCCTTCAAGGTCAAATCCAACCATTCACAAAGGAACAGATTACTTTGCCACGCCCCTATTTTGTACCCTCCCTCGTGACCCCTTGGTTAACGAGCACATAAGCTTCTCCAATCCGAGGATGCCATGCTGTTTCCTGTCCGGGTCATTGAGTTTGGATACCGTAGCTCCACCCCTTTTCTAGCCGTCCGACTTCCACCTACCCACAGATATAAAGTGTCATGCCTTTTAGTCCAGGGTACTCTGTTTCCTTTACCTAGCGCCCTCTCAGGTCAGGAGGGTGGTCTAACACCAAGTATCATTCGATCTCTGTCACAATTACCTACAAACATACAATTTGTCTGTCAGTAGAAGTAGGAAAGGAAAAAGGGAAAATGATTCTACATGTTTATTTATGAGGGTTTTCATAACATCATGTTCAAGTTTTAATCCTGTAAATTGGTAAGATTCACAGCATACACAACTATAAACAAAAACGTTAATTTTACATAACATTTGGTGGGGTTTCTACAGGACAGCAAACACAAACTGTAGGTTTTACATTTAAAAAATAACGTTTGAAAAATCTGTCTGTGTGCATCTGTTGCTTCTGCTGTGGTACAGTTAGCAGTTATTTTACTTTTTGGTTTGTTCGTTTACATATTATACAACATGTTGTACATTTGATGCTTTTCTGGAGCGCCGGTCATCCTGAAGTACATTTTTGTATGAGAAAAGGATTACAGCAAGAGTTGGGAATCTCATAGTAATTTAAAATAAACCAGTCAAAATATTTACTTGGAAAGAACCTGCCCCCTCCATTATCACGGAGCACCCCGGAGTTCTAATCTCTGGTCAAGGACGATAATTCCGATTTAGATTATATTTTTATGGTGTGACCGTCCTGGCTAAGAAGTCTGGGGTTTATTAGCACGATTTTCCTTGTATCTTTCTTCCTGTGATCACAGAATGTAATCAGTCAGCAGTTGAGATAAGATAAAAGAAAATGTTATAAACTCATAGCACATAGAAACCCATCTCGTAGCAATCCAGAGTATCCTCACTGCAACTGTATGTCTGCGGGCCAGGCTTGAAAGCCAGTAGAACCGTTACTCAAAGACAGAACCATCAGACTGCGCTGGCCTGTGTGTTTGTGAAGTAGTGCTTGAGAAAAATATAATAGAAATGTGGATCAGGCTCTCAAAATAGTAAGTGGTAAAAACATAAAAAATATATGAACAAGAGGAGCCAATTCAGACCATTATGCTTGTCCTGTTCTGATTGATCTGAGATCTTAACAGAGCCCAGTGACTCAGCATCAACAATATTACTTAAGCCCCTTTCACACTGGCATGCTCTGCCTGGGTCAGACCCGGTGTCATGCGGGTCGGCTACTTGATTTCACACTGCTTTTTGAAATAGCAGCGTCGACCTGGGTGACAGAAGCAAGTACACAATCCGCGTACGCAATGCCCCGGAAGCAGCAATGTCCACATGACCACCCTTTCATCTATTCAGGCTTTCAAGGTGGCATGCTTGTTACGGTCCCTGCTGCAGTATGGCTCGTGGTGAGTCTCAATCAACAGAAATATGGCTAAGCAGAATAAAATGAAACCAGCACACAGGTATGACTCTTTGTTACTTTGTCCGCTTACAAATGCCTATCATGCATTTTGTTTCGCTCGACCCAGGTCACAGCATGCCAACCCACATCCTGAGGTGTGTCGCTGTCCAGGTAGGAGTGCCAGTGTGAATGGGGCTTAGGTAACCCACTCCATACCCTCACGGTCACTGCTCTGTTCTTTTAGTTAGGGTTCACTTTGTCAACTCCTTTTAAGACTTGCATGTCTCACGAATGAGGCAACAGTGGAATCTCAGTAAACACTTGACATTTTCTTTGCATAAAATAAATAAATAAATAACTTGAACGATAACTCTCCATTGCACAAGAATCCTATGTTTCCCATGGTACTGGGGTTTCTTTTACACCCTCGTTTGATAGTCTGGTCTAGGGAGCCTCACAGTCCCATGGGACCAAATCAGCTCTCTCCAATCACGGTGTGGGAATCTTCTTCTAAACTAATCTATTCCAGCTCCAGCCAATGAGGGGACAGCCTGACACAAAGGACAGTGATGACATCATTCGCATCCCATGCCCCACTGAGGTAATTCTGTAATTGTATTCATTCAGATCAATTCATATTATTCTGTCGTTCTCATCTCATGTAAAGCGCTTTACAATTCCAATAGCAAATTCATTATTGTAAGAACAGAAGAACACATAAGATTTGGATTGTGATGATTCAGTATCAAGAACATGGCTAGGTAAACCATTCCATACCCTCACCACTCTGTGTAAGCAGTTTTCTCAATTCCTGCTGGTTATGACTTTTGTTCTCCATGATGTCCAGGACCGCCCATTTCTGAGGACTCATAGGAACACCAAGAGGGATTCGCAAGCGTTTACACTGCAGGAGACTTCCACAGCACCCTCTTCAACAACAAAGGTAGAAAGAACCTCCCTCCCAGTGCCCAGCCCTCCACTAGGGAGCAGGCCTGTTCAGTCTCTCACAGGGTGAACCTGAGCCATATTCTAACCTGACCCAGTTTAATGCCCTCCTCACAGCAGATGTGTGGTGAACGGAAAGTGACATATTAATACCAAAAGGAAGCGTCACAGTGGCTTTCCTTTGCTGGAAGAGTCACATCAAACACCAGTGACTCTCACTTCATGACTGGTGACTTGGCAAATGAGCTGAAAAAAATATAAGCAATCTATTTCCAAATCCGCTGGCTTGCCAGAGTCACATTGGAACTGACCAGTTAGGAAGCAGGAGTCACTAATGTGATTCTTCCAGAGAAGGAAATTTGCTCGCCATGTGTCTGGTGTGAGGAGGACTGAACTAGAGGCGCCTTGCCTGGCAGGAGAAGAAGAAGCCAGCCTCCTGCAGACAGCAACAACAATATAAGAAACTCTCTAACAGCTGCACTTTCTGGTTGCCATACCTACTTTTTTGTTATTATTATTTGGGCATGTACTATATAATTGCATACTTTTGAATCACATATTCTCTCATGTAGACTATAAGGTATTTTCAAACAAATGTTTTATTTTTATATTTTTCCAATCGAAGAGAAAATTAGTGCTTTCAAACATAAAAAAAAAAGTAATAAAAAGGTAGTCATTTGCCCCTCTGTGCACTTTGATAAAATTGGAATGATTTATAAAACCACTATTGTAGTGGTTGGAGCCCCACCATGACTTTAGAGAAGAACCTTCTAACCAGGGCCAGGGGGTCAAGGGAAATGTGGTTCCCTTTTCTTGGCTGTTGCATCACAAACAGACACATAGAATAATCTTTAGTTCACTGATGACTGATACAGATGTTATTATAATACTGTGTAGAAACTCCCCTAGAAATATCTAAAGGCAGTTAATCATATTGTATGGCTGAGCAGCTTGAAACGTGGCTTGTTGACATTACAGTAGCTATATCACCCCCCCTAACTATGAGTGGAGCTATCACTACAGTAATTAACACAGCATTACACCACATAGTACTCTGTAACAGTTTGCTTGACTACTATAGTGCCTGACCTTTCATTTGTTAATATCTGTTCAGGTGACTGGGAGCCAGGTGTCGTGTTCGGATCGAAAACCATCTAGTTCCATCCCCAAGACAGGTAAGCAATGCTGGTCTTTACATCTAGGTGGTGATGTGTGCTAAGCCAGTGGTTATCAAACTTTTTGGGCCATGCAACTTTTTGGGTCCCCCCCCCTTCGTCTTATCTGTGGTACTTGACACCACCCCGCCCGCACAACACACACACACGTTTGTATTTTTTATTTATTTATATTTAGTAGTCGCAAAATAATTTCACCCCGTTTTTTCTCCCAGTTTGAAATGTCCAATTGTATTTAGACTCAGCTCACCGCTACCACCCCTGCGCTGACTCGGGAGTGGTCAAGACAAACACGAACACACACATGGTCCTTCGAAGCGTGTGCCGTCAGCCGACCGCTTCTTTTCACTCTACAGGCCTACCATGCAGCTAAGCCAGAGCTATAGCATCAGAGGACAACCCAACTTACAGGCAAGCCCGCAGGCACCCAGCCAGTCTACAGGGGTCGCTGGTGCGTGTGAACCAAGGACACCCTGGCCGACGTAAGCTCCCCCTCCGGGCAGCGCTCGGCCAATTGTTTGCCACCCACCGGGAGCTCCCATCCACGGTCCATTTGGGAGCCCCTTTGTATTTCTATACTTGTGAGGACTTCCCCTTGACTCTAATTATGTTTTTATTTACTATTTCTAACTCCAATAAAAAAAAAACTCCACACAGGGTTTGTTTTTTTTTGTTTTTTTTAACACATATTTACTTGTTAAATGTTTTTTTTTTTTTTTTTTTTCCAGTATTTACTACACTTGTGAGGACATTTTCTAAAATGCTGTCTTCACAAGTACAGAAGTACCTGTCACACACACACACACATACATACATTTGTACATATACTGGTAAAAAAAAAAAAAAAAAAAACATGCCTACGGCTTCTCTGTATGTCACTGCTGTTTTGTTTTGGTCATAATACGAGCAAACTTAACACTGCAAATGACAGTTTACCGACTGTGACCAACGCTGACTACACAGTAAGCTTGATAAACAACATACATTACCAGATGGCAGCGGACTTCATCCAATAATATGCAAGCTTAAAAGACACCAGTCAGATGCACAGCGCCATCTACAAACTTTGACATGTCTGGAGGTGTCAGGGTAAAGATTGGTTTTAAGGGCAGTATTGCCACGTGTGAAATCTTTAACAATAAAGCCGAAACGAAAATGCTTTTATTTGCTTCAAAATCATTTCAAACTGGTTAATAGACTAGCAAGCCCTGGCAAGATCAGCTCAGTTACACGGTGCAAAACTTTTGTTTTGTTTCTGCCATACCTGCACGGTGCCTGCAATAGTCTACAACATATCTACAGTAACAATCAACCATTTTGTTACAGACTTTTTCAACACGTCTGACATAAACAATAGCGTCTGTTAATTAAACCCTTGTAAAAAAGAACACAAAAATGCTTAACATAAAAAATAACAGTCCTACTACACTAGCAGTTTCTGATCGCATCATCAATTTCAGATTTTTTTTTAAATCCATTTATAATCGTCACTGCCATTCTCGTATCCACTTTGATATCTCACACATTATTTATTTTGTCCAGCGCTTCTTTAACCTTTCTGTATACCGGACTGACAGAGAGCGGGATCGCTACAATTACTGTATGCAACCCTCTGATTGGTGGAAGTATTATTTGCGATCCAATCAAAATAGTCAATAAAGCCCAAATAAAGTATCGTTCGTTATATGGTATAGCCTATGTTAAGATGTCAATTGTAATTATTATTAATAGTAATTTCCTTCTGTATTGTATTGTGCTCATTCGTCTTTTCTGTGCATGACAGTTCAGCGTGAGAGGTAACGGCTGGACATTTTAGTTACACAGTATTCAGAAATTAGTATTTAAGAGTTATGTTTTTGTGCACGTACTGGTTTTACTCAACAGTAGTTCCTGTTCAGGTATTTATTAATGGGAATAATAAAAGACATGCACATTTTTCTTATTTGATGACCAAGAAAAATAAATGCATTTCTAAAATTGTCAGTTGTACAAAGGTGCCTCATTTTACGGTTTGATAAAAAATTCTGTTTAGTTTTTGCAATTTATTTTATTTAATAAAATTAAAGTGTTTCAAAATGATTATTTTCACTCAGTGCATATTCTATTCGATTTCCATCTTTCACAATATTTATTCAAATGAATAAAGTACAGTTTAGATTAGGTTTATTTATATTGTTTCATGTTTAAACATATAAAATGTTTTTTAATTTGACATTTTCCAAAGGAGCGCTAATAGTGGGCCACAGTGCCTAATGCAGCTGAACAGGTGGGCCTCTGGTAAAAACGTTTGGGAACCCCTGCGTTATTGTACTTGGCGTCAAAGAAAAAATAAAAATAAAATAAAAAGTGTGTTTCTTTCCAAACTGCCCCTGAGACCTATGTAGTGATGATAGTGTATGATAATAAAGACAGTATTTTCCTGCTCACCTCCATAGAAGTAAAAGAAATACTGGCACCTTTTGAGTGGAGGAGAAGGACATTCTGAACAATGGGCCTTTTCTTTCCATCATGTCAGTAATAAAGTGCTAATAATTTATAGAAATGTGTATTAAACTTATACATTTTTTTATAGGGGTGGTCTCAAATTGTTGTCATTTTCTGAAAGCTTACAACGCGTGTAGTTACGTGTTGCCAAAAAAAAATTGAGATTTAAATGTTCACATCCGTATGGTACAGGTATGAATCAAACTTAACTCTTGTCAATCTCTTGTTTTCAGTTCACTCACTCAGGCCTGCAGATGTCAAAGTCATTGGAGCTGTTGGCGACTCCCTCACGGTAAAAAAATTGTGCTATAAAATCTCACGTTCACAGACTGGCCTGGGGGGCCCCACTGCAGTGCCCTGCCTGCCTTGCTGGAATGAACACTCGTGCCCCGTGATTTACTTTAACTGCTAACAACTTAGAGCAGAAGAACTTAAGAGGAGGCGATTTGGCCCATCTAAGCCCATCCGGTTCCTAGTAGCTGATTGATCTCACAACTTTCCATTCAGTTCAATGGGCTGAGATGCCAAGCCATCACTAAGTGAATGTAAATGTGATCCTTTACTGCACACATATGATGATGTACCAGAGTGGCTAAAAAAACAAAAAAAAACATTTAAAAAGCTTTTCTTGGCAACAAAAAAAAGCAAAAATGGAAAACAACCTGAAATGGTCAGCTCAGCTTAAACGCAGTAGCAATTTAAAATTCATATGTCAACTTTTTTGCATGATAGAATTCTCCCCCATTCACCACTGTAATCAAAGTTCTTATCTCACTCTAGTCAAGGACGGTGGTTCTGATTAGATTACATCTTTATGATGTGACCATCCTGGCTAAAGAGGATGAGGTTTATTAGCACAATTCTCCTTGTATCTTTCATTCTGCGATCACAGAATGTAATCAGACAGTCAGGAGTCCCCTACACCCTTCAACCATATTCCCATTCAGTGTGCTGGATTAGGAAGTCTTATATAATGTGGTGCGGATTAAACTTTATCCAGCATAGCATCCGTTATTACAAGAGAGAAGATAAAAGAAAAAGTTCTAAACCCTGAATCACAGCAATCCAGAGTGTCCTCAACTGTGTCTCGTCGTCCCCCCCCCCCCCCCCCCCCCCCCCCCAGTGTCCCCCCCCCCCCCCCCCCCCCCCCCCCCCCCCCCCCCCCCCCCCCCCCCCCCCCCCCCCCCCTTGTCTGAAAAAGCCCCCCCGTGTTTTTGTGCTGAAAAGCCTATACCTTTTGCTGAAAAGCCTATACCTTTTAAACATTGCGTAACAAAACTTGTAACAATAAATAACGCCAAAATCCAGAAAATGATGCAAAGATCATAAAACAATTTGCGGCATTTAAAAAAAAAAAAAAAAAAAGAAAGTGACGAGCTGTGTCATTTGCTTGTTTATAAACTCGTTTTGTGGCTTGTTGTTGTATTTTTTTGTCTCATTTTCTTTTTTCTTTGTTGATTGTGATGTGAATATGCCTTATACTTCCTATGCTGATAACTTTGACTGTGGACGAACTTGATCTAAAAAGACTTGAATCTTCTGAACTAGTTTCTTTAATGATTTCTGCGGTGTATGTGGATTGAACAATATCGTTGACAATTTGACCAGAGGAAGATGGACACAGCAATATGGAAAAAAGAAGTGAAGCAAGAAATATATACACCAACATTTAAAAAGCACATTACAAACAATGTAATGACACAAAGGTGTTTTTTAAAAACTGGCAACATTTTCTTATTTTCCTTGACATAGAAGCATAGAAAACCGTGCTGAAGAGTGTACCCTAGTGCAAACTCCACTCTCTTATGTCTCATAATGCAGTGGTAAGGTAAAGTTAAATATAAAGAAAATGAAAACGTCTCTATGAGTATTGAAATGAAACCTGGGATCATAAGCAATGCAATAAACGCAATTGTTTGGTTTAAATGAACGTACACGTTCTTATATATGTTAGAATTGTGCAGAGTTAAAAAGACTTGTATGCGCCATATTGAATATTGTAGCCAATCAGATGTGACGGTGGTCCTTCCTGATTGGTTGATTCATCCCTTAGGGTTTTCAGCACATAACACCTGCCGTGCTCTCTGTTTCTCTGCAGTCTGGGAACGGGATTGGCTCCAGTCCTAACAATGTGGTGGATGTGTTAACTGAGTACAGGGGCCTGAGCTGGAGGTAACGGTGGGTGGGGGGAGTAGTTGTTGTTTTTTTTTTTTTTTTTTTTACCTAAGTCAAAAGTGACATCACTAAAATAGAAAATTAGATAGACTGCCTAGCTATAGCATCACATAAAGGGAGTCAAACCGGCCAAGTGATCCACTTCAGAAAAAAGTGAGAAAGGAGAAATGTGTGCAGCTACATGAAGGTACTAGCATACAGACAGGTCACATTTGTCACCTATACAGAGAGAGACCCCCTCCCTCCTGCCTCCTGACTCCTCGCTTCTGTATTTCAGTGTCGGAGGAGATGGATCCTTGAGCACAGTCACCACACTGCCCAGTGAGTCCTGCCTTCCTCTAGTCTTGCTTACTACTCTATCTTAGTGCCTCCCTACTCCCTACCTCCCTACCACTCTACCATAGTGCCTTTCTACCTCCCTTACTTGCCTCCATTTCTCCTTACTCTCCTAACCCCCTCCCTGCCTCTCTGCCTTCATCCCTGCCTACCTCCCTACCATCCTACACCAGATCCATAGCCAGAGCAGTTTCATGTTTTGGCCAATGTGTGGATTTCTATGGTTCAGCACTGAGGTTTATCTGAGTCCAAGGCTGAAAGATAAGATAGAGATACAGCCCCTGTTCTGATCTCACAGGAGTTACTTAACTCCTTCATATAGTTGTTGTTTTTATCTTAGTGATTGGTGGCAGTTCTTAGGATATGGCCTGCCCTATCAGCCATATGTCACATGCCTATTTCCAGGATGCCCATATAGCTGACTGCAGTTTACTGTTAAAATGGATGTTGTCCAGAAATAGGCTACATAAGAAAGTGTATGCTCAAGAGGCCATTTGGCCCATCAGGGCTCATCTGGCTCATACTGATTGATCTCAAACCTTTCTCAAGTGACTGCCTCAACAACATGACTAGGTGGCCCATTCCATACCCTCACCACTCTTTGTATAGAAGTGTCTCCTTGCCTCTGTGCTAAGTCTATCTCCACGTAAATTCCAACTTTGTCCTCTGGTCTTGGTTTCTGTGCTGCTCTTAAAGTATTGGTTAGGGTTAACAATGTCAACTCCTTATAAGATTTGAAAAGTTCAATCGTGTCTCCTTTAATTGATCTTTGCTCTAGGCTAAACGGATTAGCTGTTTTCCTTAAGACCTATGATTAGTTTGCGGACAGTATATCAATGTGGTTACAGTGCTTTCCTAGAGAAGTGTGAGTTGGAGAAAGCTCTGAGGCCCTCCTCTCTCTTACAGATATATTGCGAGAGTTCAACACCAATCTGAAAGGATTTTCTGTCGGGACTGGAAAAGCTGACACGTCCAAAGCTTTCCTGAATCAGGCCGTCACCGGGTCCACCACCATGTGAGTAACTGGGCGCCGGGGGAAGCCCCCTTCTTCCAGTCCCAGAGGCCTTGTAATGTGTGTTACTAGGACCACAGCCCCCTCCTCCCAGGGCCAGTGAGACCTACCAGGTGCAGTGATGAGAGGCCATTCATAGCATCCAGTGGGCTTAGCGTTAGTGGGACTTATAAGTTAAGTCCCCATTACAGTGTAGTCATGCTAGCTACACTTATAACTTTGCAGAGAGTGTAGTTCTCATCAAAAAGACGTCAAGCACAGGTCTTTAATTGTTTTTTTTCTCGGGAAAAGCCGAGAAAACCCTTCACTGGCCGAGTGAGACCAATAGGAGCGAATGAAACCGAAAAAAGGTTGGGGGGGGGGGGGGGGGGGGGGGGGGGGGGGGCGTTTGGTGATAAAATGAGTGATCAGGAGAGGATTTATCAGTATGCCCAAATATAAAGAGGTATGTGAAAAATACAGCGAGCAAGAGGTGGGGCTTGGCTGGAGATGCAGTACTGATGTCCTTTTGCCT
This sequence comes from Polyodon spathula, assembly GCF_017654505.1. Taxonomy (NCBI): domain Eukaryota; kingdom Metazoa; phylum Chordata; class Actinopteri; order Acipenseriformes; family Polyodontidae; genus Polyodon; species Polyodon spathula. The sequence goes on from NC_054539.1 coordinate 53,473,269, forward strand.
TGCAGTGCCTTTTAAACCTGAAAAAAAAAAAAATTTCAACAGCCGCTGTAAAATAAACAGCGTGTGTGAAAATAAATTGGACCTGACGCGCCTGACAAGCGCTGAATAAATGGACTGCAAAGGGTTAAATATGTAAAGGTTTAAATAATTAAATGTTCTTGTGGTTGGCTCTAATCCTGACTAACACAACAAAGAGTGAGTGAGAAATACACTCTCAGCTTCATTTGAAGTAGCCATCAAACACCTACATGAGGTAAAGGTCATTTTTTAAATGGGAAGAGTGGCCAGTTGCGTAAAACACTTTAAACAGTAAGTTCAAGAATAACATTTTAGTATCAATCTCCCCTTTTTTATGCATGTTAACTTTCTCTGCAACACCCTGAAACTCAACAAGAAAGTCTTACAGGGGAATTGTACTCTCCTCTCTCACACTCTGTCACTCCTGTTGTACACTCTGCTCACACTGCTCTCTCACTCCTCTCACACTCCTCGCTCACAGAGACATACCAGGGCAGATCAGGAAACTCGTTGACATCATGAAGAGTGATCAGGTAAGCGGCTTGCTGAGGATTCCAGAGGGAGCCTCGCATTGGCTCTGGCGCTCTCATCCAGCAGGGACTATTTCCCCTTCACCGTGCAATAGCGACCCCTACCTGCAGGGCTGGCCTTGGTCCATCATCCGTTCCTGAGTAATCCTTGCCTGTCTGTCAGTTTGTCTGTCTGTTCGTCTGTCTGAAATTAAAGTTCAGGTTGGTCTTTTTTGGCAAAATCTATGTGTCAAATGTACAGAGATGTTTATGAACTGTATATAAATAGACAAATAACTAAAGTTGCAGGTGTAAAGGCCTCTACACTGCACTTTCAAAGAGGTGGCTACAGGCTGCAATATACTGTGCAAAGATTTCTGCTACCTCTTTCTTTTTCCCCCAGAAAATTATTTTGTATTTGATATTTGGTCTTTCGCCACAGAGGATAGATTTCCAGAGTGACTGGAAGGTGGTGACGCTCTTTATTGGTGGGAATGACATGTGTAATTCCTGTAAAGACAAGGTAAGGGGGTGTGCCGGGCCCTGCAAGACCATAATAAGACCCTGTTTCTTGTGCAGGATTGGTATTGAGCCCTATGTAATGTGTGAGTGAACAAGAACAAATTCAGTGCTGTGAAATTAAAGCAGTGAGTTAGCGAAGGGTCCTTTATACTGCAAAAATAAATTCTGATCCATAATACAATTAAACACATTTTGTTTTATAAGTATTTTTTTTTTTCAACAGGAAGTCTAGCATCAGTCCTTTTTATTTTATTTTATTAATAGGTTAGGCTTGTCCATGTTACTTACTTACTTTCTTCCTATAATTTTTCATTTTTACTAAAAACGAGTTCTACATTATAACCTGTATAAGCTATTACGGCATTGTTTTTTAGGGTATGTATGTATTTATTTTTTTATGTGATTCAATAGGTCCTCTATTCTGCTTCAAACTTTCAATCCAGAATCCGGTCAGGTCTAGATATTCTACACAAAGAGGTAAGACACTCCTTCACTCCACATCCCAGGCCTCTCACACAGACACTGATACACACACACACACACACACACACACACACACACACACACACACACACACACACACACACACACACACACACCCAGACAGAGTGACACGCACACAAACACACACACATAGTGACACACACAGACACTCTCTCTCTCTCTCTTTCTCACACACACACCCACACACACGATCACCCTGTTTCTGTGTGTTGCAGGTGCCACGTGTGTTTGTGAACCTGGTTGAGATGTTCAACATTGTTCCCCTGAGGAAGCTGCACAAGGACCCCAGCCTGAAATGCCCCACCTATCTAGCGAAGTGAGTGCAGCGAGAATGTAGTGATGAAGCGGGAAACTAAGTGTGATGTTCATTTCTGTGCTGTCACTAAGAGTCACGACAAGCACCATGCATATCAGACTATAAAGTTTTACTGCAGTAAATGTGCACTTTAGCAGTTGTCCCTCCTGATTTTTCCATGGTTATGCTACGTATTTACCACACTTTCACTAATCTTTACTGCATTTTGTTGGCTTTTTGCTATTGGAAACTTTTACAGGGGGTGACATTGTGCTCACATGTTTGCTGCAGCCCTGCACTGACAGTCAGTCCGCAGGCACTGCTAGCAGGGGTAGAGTTGATGACTTCTTTTCAGTGGCAGAGACTTAGTGAGAGTCTTCTAGTCGAAATGTCCGTCATTTCACTTTTTAAGCTTTTTTCATGTATTTCTAAATTCATCGCTGTTGAGTTTTTAATTGTCATTGACAAGTGTTTTTGTCAACAGACATTTTACTTCTCTTCAAGAACAAGCGTTAACAGCCTTTTTCTTTACCCTCTCTGCACCCCTCTCTCGTCCTAGCTCGTTTTGTGGCTGTGTGACGAAACCTGAAGATAACTCCATGGAGCTCAAGACGCTGTCTGATCTCAACGGGGCCTATCAGGTACTGACTTCACCAAAGCCTCTTTGCAAGGAGATTAACCCCCCCTACTGGTTTGTGGGCAGAATTGACTGGAGCCAGCTCTTTTAAAGAGTGCAAGAGAACGCACTCACTGGCTGCCTACAGTAGTGCTACTTTAGGGCATGAAAGATTGAACTTATCATTCCCTCACCCCCTAAGAGAATGGGAGCTCCCTCCAGTCCAGGGCAGGCTTGAAGTATGGAGACTGAACTGGTCCCTCCCTCACCCCCCTAAGAGAAAGGCCCCTCCAGTCCATTTCAGGGCAGGCTTGAGGCTCATGGTCTCTGTCCCGGTATCCCCAGTGTTGGTGCTGCCACTGCTTAGTGGATAGATGGGGGGGCTGTTCTGTCTCCCATCACACTCACATGCTGTGTGTTCCTGCAGCGTGTGACCCGCGAGCTGGTGGACTCAGGACGCTACGACACTCGGGATGACTTCACCGTGGTGCTACAGCCCTTCTTCAGAGATCTGCAGCTCCCCCTGCTGTCGGTGAGTGGTACTGCACGCTGCACACGTCTTCAGTTAAACTGTAAGAAACTAAGCTAGTGCCTCCTTTGGTGTCTTAGAGTCTTGCCTTAGAATAGTGAATGATAGGGCGGTCTGCATAAGAAGCAATTTTTAATAGGCTCTTTAAAATTTTGCACCGTTACATTTCTTTCCTCTCTCTGTAACTGTCTCAGTCTTTCTCACTCCCTCCAATTCTTCATCTCCTCCTGCTCTCTCTTCTCTGCCATCTCTCTCTCTCTCTCTCTCTCTCTCTCTCTCTCTCTCTCTCTCTCTCTCTCTCTCTCTCTAACCTCTCTCCCCCCTTCTCACCCCTGTTTCTCACTTACCCCCCCCCCAATTCAATTGGTCTTTATTGGTATGGCAAATGTAGTTAGTTAATGTAGTAAATGTACAGAAATATGTAACATTTTTATAACAAAATAACAGTATAACAGTATTAATACTGAAAGTAATGTACTCTTCACTTCCAATGAGGTGGCTACAGGCTGCAATACACTGTGCAGAGATTTCTGCTACCTCTTTTCTTTTCCACCAAAAAGATTTTTAGTTTTTCTTTCATCAAGAACCCTCAGTTTTCTGCCAGTTTGATAAACTATTTTTCTCTAATTTCTCTGTATTTTGTACAGTCTCTGATTCAATCACTCCACTGTCACACTGGTTACAGAGTCGGGACTACCTGGACTTTCAGCTTAATTTGTTTCACTATGTTTTGTGTTTTTAATTATGGTGAGGTAATTGGCCAGGGTGAATTTGCTATTCAGGGAACAGTAACAATCAAATTTATTTTCAGTTTTAATTTGTTCTTCCCAGTATAAATTCTACTGGTTCACCAAGGTGCTATATAAAATAGATTGATTGATTAATTGATTGATAAATCCCACTTTTGCGGCAGGATGATGCAATGTAAGAGGTGAGTTGTTGAATTCTCTCTTTCTCTGTAGGATGGGAGGCCAGATAGATCATACTTTGCTCCTGATTGTTTCCACTTTAGTCAGAAGACTCAGTCTCAGATGGCCCGTGCGCTCTGGAACAACATGGTGAGTTTCTGTAGAATACCAGTCAATTTCACAATGAAAACCTACGTTATGCTTATCTAACGCGAGACAATGTTTCAGTATATAAATATCAATCTAGATCAATTGGTGTATGGTTCAGATTTACGTGGTCAACCAGTTACTAGATTTTGGATGCAAAATGTCGGCCATACCGAGGTGCAGATTATCTCTTTCTCTCTCTCTCTCTCTCTCTCTCTCTCTCTCTCTCTCTCTCTCTCTCTCTCTCTCTCTCTCTGTCTCTGTTTAGCTGCAGCGCACCGGAAGTAAATCTACTTTGAAGAACTTGGGCACTACTCTCAGCCTGAGCTGCCCGACACAGGTGAACTATATACCACAGTGCCCTGCTCCCCCTGGCATCTACATTTAAAATAACAATGTCACAAAGTGACTGCACTCTTTTAAAATTCATGTCAAATTAACGGTTCTGAATAGGTACTGAAAGAGCTCCACAGAATGTCAGTGGGCATGCACACTAATGAAGGAAGAGTTAGATCAAAAGAATACCTTTTGAATACCTTGTTAGCAATACAGTTTAATTGCAAATACCTTGTGATTTTGAAGTTCATTTTCTAGACTTTATTTGTAGCTATAAATACTGCAGTGGAGCTGCTTAGTACAGCATTAAAAACATTGCGTGCGTGCGTGCGTGCGTGCAAATTCACAGCAGTCTACTAAGAGTAATGGTCTGCCCTGACCTGTGGACCTTGCGAGAGTCCAGCAAACCACACAAATCTCAGGGTTTAACAGAATTAACTACTGTATGAATATTGAGGAAACTGAATCCTATAACAACAAACGACAATTAAGGGGCCTCTGTCTTTAAAATATTAAAGGTACTTGACAAAGATAACCCCAACCAAACCAGAGGACACAGAGTTGGAAATTAACATTTTTTGACATTCTTGTGTCCTTCCAGGCGGACCCCTTCTTTAGGACCTACAAGAACAGCAAGTACTCATACCCAGGACCAGTCTCCAAGCTGACGGGCTGCAGATTGGAAAGTGGGAAGAAGGTTTGGTCTTGCTGTCCCCTAACAGAATCCTGATGCATTCAAACACATTCATCCTTATTTCAAAAAATAAACTCCTGGTACATTCCACAAACTGTAAATAGTATTGAGGACTATTGCAGGCTTTTTAAACTATTTGAACTGTCATATTTCTGCACAGCTAACATTTCTCTCTCACAACAGGCTTAATAAGGTTCAGTGCAGGTTTAACCACTCAAGTACAACAGACCCTGCTCAAATCTCTTGATTTTTTATTTCATCAAATTTGTCATCATACTGAAAGCTCACAGCCATGACAGGGGTCGGTGTTACTGACAGGCTTGTTCTCAATGCTGCAGCTCCACACTGATTCTTGTTTTTGCTATTTTCAGAACTTTGGCAGTGACCTCTCCTGTCTTGACAGAGCACCGTCTGAAAACATCCCCACTTCAGGTGAAGAGCAGGGGGGCATTGTGGGCTAGAGGTTAGAGCTGAGGGACTGGGAGGGAAGCAGTGTGGTCTAGTGGTTACAGCTGAGGGAAGGGTGGGATGCAGTGTGGTGTGGTTAGAGCTGAGAGACGGGGAAGGAGGCAGTCTGGTGTAAGGGTTAAAGCTGGAACTGGGAGGGTGGCAGTGTGGTGTGATTAGAGCTGAGATTTGGGAGGGAGGCAGTGTGGTGTAGTGGCTAGAGCTGAGGGACTGGGAGGGAGGCAGTGTGTTGTAGTGGTTATAGCTGAGGGACTGTGTGGTCTACAGGTTGTTGTCTGGGTTTACTGATCCAGTGTTTTCTCCTCAGCTCACAAACTGCGTCCAGCGGATGTGAAGGTTGTTGCGGCTCTGGGAGATTCGATCACAGTGAGTACCTGTCAAGGGTTCATTGCTTTTCATTACAGTCTCACTCAGCCAATCACACACCTGGTTTCTGCAGATTACATTACATAAACAAAATAGCGGATTTTAGCCTCAGGTATTATTGTCTTTCTTTTTTGCTGTACCATGTGATCTAATGTATGGAGAGGTTTTTTTTTTTACCTATTCACCCTGTACTGAAATACTTATCCAATTTCACCTCAGTACTGTCTCTGCTGATCAGTGAGCTTACTCTGAGCTTACTCTTTAAGCATGCAGGAGCGCAGATGACAATGCAGTGCCCCCTGTAGCCAAGATCGACAAATCAGAGCCAACAGGATGCAAACGACGCTTGCACGACTCAGTGCTTTGTCCAGTTCCCTGGATATTTAGGAACCCATAATGAACCGAATTAGTTATCAAACGTTATGCAGTTTAAGTGATTTGTATGCGACAAAAGGACTTCTTTGTAGGAACTCATAGATTTAATTGAAGGATTACTTGTAACAGGCATGGCTAAACGCTCTTTTGCTCAGTGGTTGCTCGCTTACAATGTGCACTGGTGCATGCCTAGCCTCCACCCTGTGAAGCACGGCTCTCAAAATGTGAGTAGTGGAAATAGACATCATACAAAAGAGACCTCATATTCAAACCTGCCATTTGAAACACCTCTTCTGCCCCCCCCCCCCCCCCCCCCCCCCCCCAGACAGGTTATGGCGCTCAAGCAAACAATCTGGTCAGCTTGCCGACAGAGTGGAGAGGGGTGTCTTGGAGGTGAGCTCAGAGTTCATGGCTTAGTTTTGTTTTTACTCTGGCCCACAATGACAGTATTACATCATACTGATTGAATGTACTGATTCAAGGTCTTGGTATTTTGTTTATTTAAATGTCTTGGGGTCATTTTTTGATGAAAGGTGCTATATAACTGTTTCTTCTTCTTTTTCTTCTATTATTATTATTATTATTATTATTATTATTAGTAGTAGTAGTCATAATAGTTGTATTAACAGTGTTTTTTATTGTATTCTTTTCTGTATGGTCCTACGTTTATATACTAAATTGTGAAAGCTACTTTGTAAATGTAATTTGTACGTCCAGACCCTCTTGAAGGTTTGCCACTGTAAATGTGCATGGTGATTTTGAAATTTTCCCCCTCAGTTACTGTATACTGTACATTTACCATCGCTTACCATGGTTTGCCATGCTTTTTCATACCTATACCATACCTTTCTAGGCTTCACAATGGTCACCTATGCTTTCCCATGCTTCGAATATGCTTTATTGCACTTTATTTTGCTTTTATAGTGGGACTCTGATATAAGGGTAATAGCATTGCTGATGACCGGTGGGTCGCTCCCTCAGTCTACTCTAACAGACTTGTTTGCTCTCGTCTTTTTTTCAGTATTGGGGGCAACGACAATCTGGATACTGTGACCACTCTGCCCAGTGAGTATTCAGCTGGCACCAGACTGGGACCAGTACACTCCCATCATTTCATTTCATCCTTATTGCAATTGGACTGATAAACCGATTGTAGTGCATTACATTACACACCTAATTCTTTAGGAAGCCTATAGTCTACTCAAATAGAATTGTGTAGGTTTGTATACTTATTACAGTAGCTCCAGAGATCCATGCTAGATCTTGTTAGGTGTATCATTAAGGCATTACAACATAATTTACACATTTTTAGAACAATATTCAGAAACATTAGATCCAATAAAACTTCAACTGTCTCCCCCCCACCCCCCCACCACAAAATCTGTTCTCAGACATCCTGAAGCAGTTCAACCCGTCTCTCATTGGCTTCTCTACGGGCACAGGGAAAACAAACAATGGCTTCAACATGGCGGTTGGGGGTGCCAAGGCAATGTGAGTCTCTGTCTGTGTTTGCCTCTCTGGTTGCCTGTCTGCTTTTCTCTGTTTAAATATCATGAAGCCTGCATGCCATCTGCCAGCCTGTCTCTTCTCCATCTCGCTCGTTCTCTTTCTTTCCCCTGGCTGGCTCACTCTCTCTCTCCCCACCTCTCTTTCCACCTGTCTCTGTCCCTCCCTGTCTCTCTGTCTGTGTTCGAGAGGATTCAGTGATGTCACTCCCATTGTGATGCTCTTCTTCTGTCCCTTGTGTTTCTCAGTGATCTACCAGAGCAGGCCAACAGGCTGGTCCAAGCTCTCAGGGACAGCCAGGTGAGTCTCTCCAGCTGGACCCCAGCAGATATAAACCTGCCCCTTTCATCGATCCAGTGCTTATAAAAGTTTACTATGGCGAATGGTGGCGTGTGGTGTAAAAGCATGACAGCAAAGTGCTGTGTACTGTTATCATATCAGAACCTTTTAAAGAGTAAGATACAATGTGAATGTATTTGAGAGCTGGCACTAAATGCAGACTCTGAATATAAACTGTATACTTCCTCTGCTATTTTTTTTATTTTTGTTTTATTTATTTGGCAGACGCCTTTATTCAAGACGATGTACAGGTGTTACAGGGCAAGAGTAATGTTTAAATAGATTATAGTTTACAGCAAGTGCAAATAATACTACTAAAAATAATATGAACTAGGATGCAACAAGTAAGAATTACAACAAATTCTATCTACAATGACATAGTAACAATGCTTTAAAACTATGAATGCAGATGAGCCTGGCTCTTTTGCTTAGTAGTTAAGATGCTCGCTTGCAATGTGCAGGCTCATTGGTCCGTGTCTAGCATCCACCCTGTGAAACAAGTACAGCAGATTGCTGTATCTGACTATCAGAGTTCCTGCCTGGCTGTGAGTGACAGGAGTTCAAGAGCTCATGCACGGCTTAGGGTCCATAAGAACAATGCTGCCATTCAATTCACTGTTCTACAGTAACAGTTTGCACAATAATTGCCACATACGGTGCTTAGGCAAAGTGCTGTGAAATACAGTTTACTCTGACCCCTCTGTACTCTTCCTATTGCTGTCATAGGACGTGGATTTCCAGAATGACTGGAAGCTGGTGACTGTCTTCATCGGAGGAAATGACCTGTGCAGCTACTGCAATGACCGGGTAAGATTAATCGGGCATGACATGAGAACAGAAGAAAATTCAAATACATGAGGAGAAACTTCAGTGCTTGCCTGGGTCCTGGTAGCTGATTGATCTCAAAACTCAGTCAATTTGGGTCTTCAATTATCCCAGTGATTCAGCATCAAAAACATGGGTTTGTAACCTTTGGCAACCTGTTCCACACCCTCACCACTCTGTGTAAAGTGGCTTCTTCCCTCTATACTAAGTCTATGTGTTTAATTTCCAGGTGCGTTCTCAGGTCCTGGTTTCTGTGCCATTTGTAAAGTACTGGTTAACTGTGTCAAGTCCTTTTGAAGATCTTAAAGACTTTCTAAAGATCTTAATTGTTCTGAAACCGATGTACCATGTCTTTCTCTCTTTCTTTCTGTCCCTCGCTCTCTCTCTTTCCCTTTCTCTGTTCCCTCTCAACTCCTCAAGAAGTCGGAGGTTTTGAGGGGCTGCTGTTGGTGGCACAGCAGGTTAATTCATCTTGGGGAGAACCCATGTGAAATGAGTTTGTTGAAATCCGCCCAGCTCCGAGTGTCAGTCCAAATCCCAAACCCCAAAGCCTCTTGACAGGATGTGAGTTGGGCAGGAATGATGTAATGTCCAAAAAAAAGCTGTATTTACAATGGTCCCGTTTTTATTTCACAAAGGATCCCCTCTGTCATCAATGGTATTGGAGACTTGATACTTTGGGGTCCAAACAATTAACAATAAAACAATAAATACAGTGTCCAGGGTGCAGGTGTTCGTGCTCCCTGGTGCTGTATCCAAGTACATTGACGTGGCAGTGTGGGGGCTCTGGGTGGTAGTGCTGGCTTGGTAGCTTCAGCCTCCATGGTCTCCGTCTGCCAAATACAAAACAAAACACACAAGCAGCGCTCCGGTTTGTCAGCAGTAAGGGGCCGTACTCACCAGGCTGCCCCCCCTTTGTACCGCTAAACTCTCTGTGATCAGTGCGCCGGCACCACACACTATCCAGTCGCCGCACGCAACACAGCTGATGACACTAGAGCCGCTCGACAGTCTTACAGCTACGCCCTTTCACCAAGATGGCCGACTTCCAGTTCTGTTCTACCATCGAGTCGGCCCATCCCACTAAAGGCGTACCACCAACCTTACTTTGTGCCCTGGTCTGGAGGTAGATTTGCAGCTCAGATTTATTCTGTCATGTTCACACCTACTCCTCTAAATGTCTGTTAATTTTCTCTTTCAGGAACATTATTCTGTGGAAAACTACATGAGGTACATACAGGATAGTCTGGACATTCTCTACAGGGAGGTAAGCTCCTGTGTTACACCAGAGGGCACTGTTTGCAAGGACTCCTGCTGATCATTCAAACCAGGGATTTTTAATAGTTTTGATTTTAAAAGCTTTCCAAGTGCTGCCTCCCTTCCATGTCATCAAAAAACCAACAGCGCTCTTAATGAATTGGTTTGATTATTTGACAATCCCCTGTATGTGAAAATGTTTAAAGGTTTAATCTTAAAGGATAAAGGTTTAGAAAATTAAACAGAATTTGGCACCTCTAACTAATTTAAATATATTTCTGCTCCCAGCACCTCCCTAAGCACCTCATTGCATTGTCTTTCTCTCAGGTGCCACGTGCCTTTGTGAATCTGGTAATGATGCTGCAGATTGAGGGCCTAAGGCGCATTAAGAGCCACACGCTAGGCTGCACCCTACTGCAAACGTGAGGCTACACGCACACTGCTCCCTCACTACCTCTCCCACTACCTACCTTCATCGCTCTCTCCCTCACAACCAACCTTCCTTCCTCTCTCACCCCATACCTCTCTCGCTTACTCCCTCACCCCTTCCATCACTCACTCTCTGCCTTACTTGCTACCTCCCTCACTACCTCCCTCTCTCACTCCCTACCATCCTCCCACACACGCTCATTCCCTCACTCCCTCTGTCATTACCTCCCTCATGCTGTCCCTCATTATCTCACTCCCCAATGTGTGCTGTCTCTCAGGAACCTGTGCCCTTGTTCCCTGGTGCCTGGGGAGGATTCTCTGGAGCTGAGTGAGCTCAAGAAGATCAACCGGGAGTACCAGGTGAGAGGGGGGTTTGCACACCTCCACACTGACAATATTTTACTATATACCGAAGACTTCTAGTTTATCATTAAATGTGTAATTTCTTTAGTTATTTTATTCCAAAACCAATTTAGTGCACCAGTGTAGTACATCCTAGTTTACACTATGCAGCAGTCATGTTTTATAAGGTGGCAGAAGTTGTGTATTGACTGCTCCCTGTCCCCTTTGACCCCCATCTCTCCTGCAGGAGGTGATAGAGAGTCTGGTGAGCAGTGGGCGCTACGATGGCAGACAGGACTTCACTGTGGTGGTGCAGCCCTTCTTCAGGAACTCCATCATCCCCCTGACGATTGTGAGTAGAGATGTCATTGGCCATCACTGACTGCCTCCCTCAATATCTCACTCCCTCTTTTCCCCCACTCTCAACTTTCTCCCGATTTACTGCATACACCATCATATTGTGTGACACTAAGCAGTGTGACTCATAAGTTTCTGTTGTTGGCCAGATTTCTGAAGAGGGAAAATCCAATTCTTAATGTTTAAACTAGTAACTAAATCTGAAGACAAGCAAGTGCACTTCAATTGTTTATTCCTACAGTTCTGTGACCCATACTCTTCCCTTGGTTATTCTCTGCATTTATCATGGTTTGCCTTTTTGTTAATTTGCTTTACCATACCTCTCCGGTCTTTACCATGCTTTCACTATTCTTTAGTTGGTTTGAGTTGGTTTGACTTGCTTGTCAAATGACTTCTTGGGTTTTATGGTGGTAGTTGATCGTTTGTAATCACATTATCATGTCATTGCTGGTGGAGAGGGTTCTGTGTGTCTGATGGAGTTGTTTTTCCCTCCTCAGGACGGGAAGCCAGATCTTGATTTCTTCTCTGTGGACTGTTTCCATTTTAAGGAAAGGGGCCAGGCTGAGATGAGCATTGAACTGTGGAACAACATGGTAAAGACAGGGGCTGAGGGCCACACAGCATGGTAAAGGCATGTTAAAGAGCTGTTGGGGCCACAACACAGTAGCTGAGGTCCACAGGGTAAAGATACTACTGGTACCGGTGCCACACAGTTGCAAGGTGCTCACAGGAAAATGTGTTTTGCATTAAATGTGCTGCTCACTCTACAGTATTTCCCCGGGTGATAGTCCAGCTTTCCAATGTTCCCAACCCTCTCCCAATATTCTCATTCTTCCCAATCTGGATGTCTCTGTTCCTCTTTCTTTCAGCTGGAGCCAGTGGGACAGAAGCACACCTTCAATAACTTCACTCATGACCGCAGCAAGCTCAAGTGCCCCAGCCAGGTAATGCATGATCACTGCTGTCATTCATTCATTCATTCATGTGCTTGAAACTAACAAAATACTGGCAGAAATTTTGCCTGTCATGCAGTTCCATTGACTGCTTTGTACGAGTTTCATATCTGCAGGATATCTCCATTAAGTGCACAAAATAAATAAAAAGGGGAAAACATTCAGAATTTCTAAACCAGTTACATGTATAGTGACACAAACTACCATCTAAGTGTTTGGTGGCTTCTTCTAATGAAGGCGAGAGTGTATTTCATTCTCTTGCACTCTTTTGTATTACAGACCTCCTGACACAGCAAAGAGTCCTGGAGGAAGCCACCAGACACTTAGAAACACACATTATAACTCTGGCTGTCTCTTTCCTGCTGCAGGAGAGGCCCTATTTCTTCACGCGGATGAACAGCTTCCCGGATGCGAACCCCGCTGCCTTGTCCCCGGCCTCCCAGAACATTGGACCGGCCCACTCCGTGGACACGGTGCCACAGTGGATTGCCACGGTGACGGCGGGGGCAGGGCTGCTAGCTGGCGCTGTGCTGGCCGGGCTCTTGGTGAGCTGGAAGGCTAGGGTCAGCTTGAAGCAGAAGGAGGAGCTGGAGATGAAACAGACCACCTTCTGAGACCTTGATTGCCCCGACCCCACTCGAACATTCTTTCAATATTAACAAATACCAACACCTTAACACTTCCAAACTTAATCTGAGACCTTTTCATGGTACAAGAGATTGTGATTGTATTTATAGATTTGGAGATTTGATGCTGTTTACTAGAATAACTATGATATATCACAGCCAAAGAGCCATAATTTCAAAGTATTTACTCAAGTCTTTAATTAACTGTTAGAACAAAGATACATACAAACCTACGGATCACAATCCAGTTTGAAAACAGGTATAACTGTTATTAGATTGAATAAATGGAAATCTTGAATCTTACCTTGTGTTGTGTGTGTTTTATCTGTGCCATTAAACTGCTTTGTGTCAGGGATTTAAATCCTGTTTTTCTTTTTTAATATAAATACATCTGTGGTTTTAAGACACTTTGATTTGCTTTTTAATAAAGCTGTACAATCAGTTGCCACAAGGCTGTGGCATTCAAACAACAAAATGGGATTTGCCTGTTAATGAAACCCAGTTTTGTGCAGCAGCAGCCTTAGCCAGCAATGAGATCCTAGTACTGGGGAGCTCCACTTAGTGCTCGACACACAGCCTGCTAAAACATTATCTGCTCTGTTTCTATATGCAGTCACGCACAAATTATCTTTAAATGGTAAAAAAAAAAATTCTCTTGTTATACCTCCAATGGGGTTGATATATTAAAAAAAAAATTAAATTCTATGTTGTGGTTAATTAATTATTCATATGTCCTTGACAGCCGGGTGGTGGGTGACGTCAGGCCAGAAGCAGGAAGAATAACACACAAGGTACTGCAGGGCAAAAAGACGCGACGTGCGCCATTTATTTTGAACAAAAATAAATATTTAAACAAAAACACAGCTCATAGAGTGAAAATAAAACAAGTATACAAAAACAAAATAACAAACACAAAATACTGTGATCAGGCTGGGCAGTAGCTTTCCCTGATCGCACTTATATATATTTTTTATTTTTACACGCCCCTCCCTCCCCCTCTCCCTCGCTCCTCTGAAAACCCACCCGGAGTGCAGAGAGCTGCCAGCTTTTATGCAGGTGATCATCTCCCAGTTAGCAACAAATTAATCACCTAATTCGGGAGCTGGCCACCTTCTACACAGTACTGTCTTGCTTTGACTTATTATGCAGTTACAGACCGTGGGACTTACTTTAATGAAGGAGACCCCTAAGTAAGTGTTTCAGTTAACCAAACTGTTTATTAATGAACAGAGCCTGACACAAGGTAAATCACTTCCTAGCTTAACTTGACCTTCTGTAGCCCCCCGCCTACCTTCTTATGTCATCAATATACATCTGTAGTAACCCATATACTACATCCCCCTTTTCAATTTTAATCTTCCCCAGGATGCATAACTATTTAACTTGTTGGCCTTTTTTGTTATTTATCTTTTTAACTACCCTTACTGTTTACCAACTGCTAGGAACCATTAACATTTAACATAACAAGTCCATTCACTGAACATTTAACTCCACTTGCATCTGGGTCAGAGGTTACCAGCACTTGACCCGTTGGAGCTCAACCTTTACCGTTGGCTCATGTCAAAATCCTGGAACCTGGAAGTTGGAATTACTGCCCTTCCACTTCTGGTGTGCTGAACTGGGCCTACATTCTGTAAAACCTCAGGTTCTGCATTTCTTTTTGTCTCAGCCGCCACTGGTGCAGACTCTGGGTCAGCGTCTTAAACAGTTTGTCGTTCAGTTGTGTCCTGTAGGTCACACTCGCCACTTGAATTCACTCTGAAGTTGACACAGGCCTTCCTCAGGTGTCTTCTGTTTCATATTATAAATCGCACATCTGAAATCAACCAATCACAATGAAGCATTTGCCAAAATTTCAGTACATGGTAATTCTGTGCCAAGAACCCCACACAACTAGTACTATAATTCCAAAAAAACACACATACTTGGTACCTTTTGCAAAATGAACCCTTATACTTGACTCATTCTTCAACTTTTGATGAGCTTTACACTAGTTTCTCCAAAAACAATATTAAACCTTTAAAAGCAGACATTTCTCAGCACCACCTATAGGCCTACACGCATTTTTTTTTTTTTGGGGGGGGGGGGGATTGGTTTCCTCAATCTTCATTTGTGTAGTTTTTTTTTAAATGTTTTTAATATACTGTATATTGAAAAACATGTTATGCAGACCAGAGAGAGAAATGTATATAATGCAGAAATATTTAGTTTAGCTTTTTATCGTGGCACATAATGAGAACCGTACGTTCCTATGTGTGAGTTTTATACACTGTAGCAAGTGTTTTGAGATAAAAGCAGTGCAGTTTTCTGTTCACAGCTGATAACAGGGTTTTGCAGAGTCAGTGTGAATATAAGTGAGGGAGAGAGATGGGTGTTTTACAGGTTTATGACACAGATAGGATGAAGAAAACTACTAGAGTACACTACAGTGCAGTAGTCGTAAAACACAAAGCATTATTGTCAGGGCATTAGTTTAGTAAGTACTACTGAAGTTATTATAACGATAAGTACAGGGTGCATAGAGAATATGAGGAGATAAAATCCCAGCTGAGTCAAGCAAAATCGATCCATCAACATGTAATATCATGCAATCAATTGTAAGACGTCAACTAGAATTTTTTTTTTTTTTTTTAAATATAGAAACAACATAATTTGAGCCAACCAGCATGGATTCAGAAAAGGATGATCCTGTCCTAGCCTTTGTTAGGAGGTTACAGAGAGTAACCAGTGTAAAATACTGTGGCAGAACCACTATTGTGATGCCACACTGTTACAAGCCGGCCATTGAAATATATAAAAAATATATCAAACTGCTTTGGAACACTCAAGCACGTAGATATAGTTGATACAAACAAAGTAAAGAACAAAGAAACTAATCCCAGGGTAAAATGGAATGACTTCTGAAAATAGGTTCAGAGAACTAAACCACTTCTTTATAACAAAGAAAGATTAGGGGGACTTAACTGAAGTTTAAAAATCCTAAAAGGAGTTGACAGTGTTAACCAGGACCAGAGGACACAGTTGGACACTATTTCTCATATTCCAATGGCCAGCTTGTAGCAGCACAGTGTCACAATAGCGGCTTCGTTAAAATCTGAATTCAGAGCTCCCCGCTACACTGGTAATGCTTAATCCATTAAAGATTAATAATTCATTCATTCAATCTATTAAAACCAGATGCAAATATTAACAAAAATAATCAGCTGTGGTCTATCTGTGTTTATGTCTCCACTCACTCATTGATTATTTTTGTGTTACTCTGTCAGACCATTTGTCTGTTGACTTCCTGTCTGAAAGGAGTTCCCCCCTGACTCAGTGTTGGGGTCTGTGGCAGGCTGGCGAGTGGATAGAGGCCCAGAGACAGACTGCAGTTCAAAAAAATAACTATTTTATTATAAATAAACAAAAATAAAGTGCACAAGGGCAAAATAAAATACTCAAACACAAATAAAGCAAAAACAAAACTCACAAAAATAAGGTTTCCAGGCTGGGCAATGCCTTCACTGGATTCAAGTTTTCTACACAACCAAAAAAACCAACCTGCTTCCTCAGCTCCCTCTCCCAAATGAGAAGCTGAGGCCTCCTTTTATATCAGGTGGCTGGGCGCTGATTGATCGTTAATCAACCTAATCAACTAATCAACCCCAGCCCCTGAACATAATAAACCCAGGCACAGGGGAAGTTAACCCCATCCCTGCCAATTTAAAAAGGGCAGAGTTGGGGTCGCTCTCTCTCTCTTTTGCTGCTGTTTGAATTCTATGGATGTGAAGCCCTGCTAAGAACAGCACATGCTGACCATGCTCCAATGTCTTTCAGGAGAAGCCCTCCCTGGAGAAGGCAGTGAAGAGCGTGGAAGGAGCGATGGAGATTCTGCACAGGCAGGTGAGAGGCTCTGTGCTCTCAGACATATTTCCAGGATGATACAGAGCCAGGCAGAGAAGTGACCAGCGAGAAGGGCTTGGTTATAGGCGGGACTAGCTGTATATGGGAAAACTGTTCAAATTGGGAGGGGCTTGTTTACAGTGGGAGGGACCACGTCCATGTGTTAGGAGCTAGGGTGCTTTGAATGACAGGTGCTGTAGCTGGCAAATGAAAGTGGACAGTCGGTGCATGTCTTGATGATTGACAGTCATTTAAATGAATGAGAGCACTCTAGCGCAGCTTCAGTCAACAAGATCTGTCAGAACAGGATGAAATGACTGACAGTGAAACTACAGTAGCCTACTAAGGGACCACTGTAGATGACTGACAGCAACCCCTAGCCATTAATAGCGGAATGCAGATGTATAAAGTATAAAAAGTATACAAACTAGAGATGATTTCTAAATTATTATTTTTGGTAAGAAAATAAAAAATAGTTAGTGGTTTTACTGACATTTATTTAATGTAAATGGATTTCAGTTGAATGAGTTTGAATTGTTTTATCTTAGTAGTAACCAATTATTTTCTGCAAATTTAGAATATCCAATTATTATTTAAGCTTGGCTCACTGCTGCCTCCCATCCATGGTTGGCAATGGAATAGACTAGACTTGAACCAGCACTGTCCAGGCTATGGGGCACAGCCTGCCCTCCTTGGAAGCGCCTTTGCCGGATGCGCCAATCGGGAGCCCCTAGAAGTTGCTGTTTAAAAGTAGCAAGCCTGGTTGTATTGTATCTGCTCCAGCCCTGGTATCAGCCCTCATCACTATTTATTATCAGTCACCATCATGCAAAACATTTCTATTCCTTCATGTGGTTTTGTTTCAGAACTGACGATGAGTACATGTAAGCTTCATCAGTGCTGTAGTTATTCTGGACCCAGATGAGCCCCTGAATGGGTCAAGTGGGTTGTTTAGAGCCATCTTCATGAGTGATATAAACACAACACTCCATGAACGTTTGTGGAGTTTAAAATTGCTATTACGTTTAAGCTGAGCTGACCATTTCAGGTTGTTTTCCATTTTTGTTTTTTTTTTTGTTGCCAAGAAAAGCTTTTTAAATTTTATTATTTTTAGCCACTCTGGTACATCATCATATGTGTGCAGTAAAGGATCACATTTACATTCACTTAGTGATGGTTTGGCATCTCAGCCCATTGAACTGAATGGAAAGTTGTGAGATCAATCAGCTACTAGGAACTGGACGAGCTTAGATGGGCCAAATCGCCTCCTCTTGTTCCATGAATTTTCTTAAGTTCTTCTGCTCTAAGTTGTTAGCAGTTAAAGTAAAGCACGGGGCATGAGTGTTCATTCCAGCAAGGCAGGCAGGGCACTGCAGTGGGGCCCCGCAGGCCAGTCTGTGAACGTGAGATTTTATAGCACAATTTTCTTACCGTGAGGGAGTCACCAACAGCTCCAATGACTTTGACATCTGCAGGCCTGAGAGAGTGAACTGAAAACAAGAGATTGACAAGAGTTAAGTTTGATTCATACCTGTACCATACGGATGTGAACATTTAAAGCTCAATTTTTTTTAGCAACCTGTAACTACACGCGCTGTAAGCTTTCAGAAAATGACAAGAATTTGAGACGACCCCCTATAAAAAAAATGTATAAGTTTAATACACATTTCTATAAATTATTAGCACTTTATTACTGACATGATGGAAAGAAAAGGCCCGTTATTCAGAATGTCCTTCTCCTCCACTCAAAAGGTGCCAGTATTTCTTTTACTTCTATGGAGGTGAGCAGGAAAATACTGTCTTTATTATCATACACTATCATCACTACATAGGTCTCAGGGGCAGTTTGGAAAGAAACACACTTTTTATTTTATTTTTATTTTTTCTTTGACGCCAAGTACAATAACGCAGGGGTTCCCAAACTTTTTTTACCAGAGGCCCACCTGTTCAGCTGCATTAGGCACTGTGGCCCACTATTAGCGCTCCTTCGGAAAATGTCAAATTAAAAAACATTTTATATGTTTAAACATGAAACAATATAAATAAACCTAATCTAAACTGTACTTTATTCATTTGAATAAATATTGTGAAAGATGGAAATCGAATAGAATATGCACCGAGTGAAAATAATCATTTTGAAACACTTTAATTTTATTAAATAAAATAAATTGCAAAAACTAAACAGAATTTTTTATCAAACCGTAAAATGAGGCACCTTTGCATAACTTAAAATTTTAGAAATGCAGTTATTTTTCTTGGTCATCAAATAAGAAAAATATGCATGTCTTATTATTCCCATTCATAAATACCTGAACAGGAATCATTTTTGAGTAAAAACAGTACAACGTGAACAAAAACATAACACTTAAATACTAATTTCTGAATACTGTGCAACTAAAACGTGCAGCCATTACCTCTCATGCTGAACTGTGATGCACAAAAAAGACCAATGCGCACAATACAATACAGAAGGAAACGACAGCCTTGCATAAGTTACTTTTTTCGCCAGTACTGGGGGTGTTAGAAGGTTCACGGTTTTATATATTTTTCAGGTTTAACTCGCTTTAATTAATTATTGAAGTAATGGATACTACACAGCATTTTCGGTATTGATAATTACAGAGTACTAAAAATGTACATAAAAAACTATGTTAAATCCTTCCTGAGGTGTTGTTATTTTTATAAAGTTTTGAGGTTGAAAATGATTTCAGTCCAGGTTTGAAAGCACTTAGTCTTCATTAGCAATATTTAAATATACAAGAATAAATAGAATTCATAATTACAAAAAAAAAAAAAAATCAGTCGAAGTATTTAATATTGAGGTTGTTAATTTTTAAACGTCAAATTCATAGAGGCTCCCAAGCGGCATGCAGGATGTGCCCTATAGCATGGACATTTCCAATTCAAGTCCAGTCTATTCCATTGCCAACCATGGACATGAGGCAGCAGTGAGCCAAGCTTGAAAAATAATTGGATATTTTAAATTGACAGAAAATAATTGGTGACAAAAAAAAACTCAAATTCATTCAAATGAAATGCATTTACAGAGGATAAATGCTAGTAAATCCACAAGCTATTTTTTATTTTCTTACCAAAAATAATAATGTAGAAATCATCTCTAGTTTGTGTACTTTTTATACCTGCTGTCTTTCCCATCTATTAATGGCTAGGGGTCTCTGTTAGTCATCTCCAGTGGTCCCTTAGTAGGCTATTGTAGTTTCACTGTCAGTCATTTCATCCTGTTCTGACAGAGGATAAAAACAGTATTGTGCTCAATACCCTGACCGACGGCTGAAGTCTAGATGGCAGGACAAAGCGGTCGCAGCTGCCTTCCGTTAGTGAGACCAGCTGTGCTGAAGCAGGAGAGGGGAGGAGCTAAGTGCAAGTTAGTTTCGTAAGCAGTTCAGTGGTAAACAGCACTAACACACAGCTAGGCGATTTCTCCAGCGTACATGGCGAGGTTTCATGTCTAGTATGGACATACTCTCATTATGATTACCAAGGCTCAGATAATATTGGATGAACCAACATCACAAATTGAACAGTGTGTCTCACAACGCTACCATCTAAACACTGTAAAACACAAATATTATAATTCGTAAATTTATAACGAAATAGTCTCCAATAAATGGTGATGGATTCTGTTGGGCAATTAATCTAATTAGACATTTTATGAGAGGAATCTCGGAATTAACTCTGTGTCTCAATTATGGCTCATCAATACCACCTTTAGACAAACAAAACCAGATATTATCAGAAATCATTTACATCAACTCGCAAAGGTCGCGACCCATACCACCACAGTAGAATGATTCCTATCGCTGTCAATTCACAACATCAAACAGGAAGGGGCGGCTCCCGAGTGGCGCATCCTCTGACGCTGTGAGTTCTGAATATAGCTGCATGACGGGCTTGCGAACGAATAAAAGCAGATGGCTGACGCCGGTCGTTTCGGAGTACTGGAGAGCTCCTCTTTGTCTCTCCCGAGTTAGTTCGGGGGTTGCAGCTGTGAGCCAGGTTGAATAATAATTCAAAAATTAAGAGAAAAAATTGGAACAAAAGTTGGTGGTTACTTTCTTATGCCAATAACTATCCAAAACTTGAATAATCTCCAAGTACAATATAATGTTTTGCAATGTTGAGAGTTCTTAGTTCTACTACGTATGAAGATTAGGTTTAGTTTTAAAAAGAATATTGCCACATTATCTACAAAACCACAATTAAAAAGCAATGATTTCCTGGATTCAAAAACCATGGACATTACGGTATCTGTTTCACGAAAGAAAGTTTACCACATCTACCATTTTATTAATTTTCAGGTGGTTGTCAATCGTCGATTTTCTGATGTGACCCATCACCATTGCACAGGCGGCAAAACAACTTACCCCATCTTCGTAAAACGTTTTTTATACCCTCACATTCACAGTGTCAAAGTGTCTTGTGATTTAGATCTGAAGGCTCGCACAATTGATTTTGTGTTTGTATAAACATGTAAAAATGTTAAATGAGCACAACAATACTGAAGTGGTGTGCAGTCTGGATCTCCCTGATCATCTGTATGGCTCTTAGATGAAAATGATCAGACAGTCCTGGGTTAAACTGAATCTCTCCATTGCTTTCATGATTATAAAATCGCCAGCACTATACTGCAATCTGCTGCAAAAGAATAATTTTGCACCATAAAGTCTTCCTTGTTTCGGTCTTTCAAATGTAGTCCCTGTAATATGGAATTGTAGTTCATTTTTTTTATTTTAAAAAAAGTATATAGATCAGAGAAGGTTGTATTGAGAAGGTACAATGAGGAGGATTCCCATTTAGCGACACTGTAGTGTGTCTGCCTTTACTGGTGAGCGTCGACGGTTTAAATCCAGACCATAAATAAATAATAAAAAAAAGCCCTACAAGGGGCGCCCAACTAGTGGCAGTAGTCACACGGTATGTGCAGATATATGCTGCTCAGCTATGCTTGAGGAGAAGTTTTTTTCTAAGCAGGGGGAATGAGTGACCGCCACTGGTCGAATAGCTCCGAGGGTCACGGTTCAAATCCAGACCGCAGAGAAAATAAAAAATATAATAAATTAATTAAAAAAAAAAACATTACAAGGTATAGTAAGCAATAAGGTTTCTTTCCTAAAAAGAGAGCACTATTGTGGCAGGGTCTAAATAAACTTTGTTTTGTTTGGCAGGGATGGATGGGGACAGTTTTGCTTAATGATAAGGGAATATCGGGGTACACCAGCTCCCGTGCTTAAAATAATTTTCATTCCTGAATTTGAAGGGGATATAACGTATCAATGTAAAATACCAAGATAAAGTGCAACACATATCCCACCCCAAAGAACTACAAACCAGCATGGGTGGTTAATCCTTTGAGTCACTGTCACGCATCGTTTACTAAAGTGACAATGTTTACGATCATATATCACTAACCTATGCAATCTGTAAAAAAAAATCTTAATCGTAGTTTTTCTTTCACTAGAATTATATTATTTTTAGTTCTTCTTTTTGATACTGTAATGCCTTTGTTAAGAAAGAACAGTATTAAAAACAAACGCTACGGTACTTTTAAACCCCCCTCGCGTTGGGAGGGATCGGGGGAGGGGTGATGTCAACCTATTATACCGGATGTTGTTATCGAGACAGCAGGAACAGCTGAGAGCACACAACACAACAAGCCACCGACAGCCAGAGCTACGCAATAGTGTTTGACACAACAATACAAAAGACGTTAGAGGTAAGCCACAGAAGTCTTGCTAACTGTTAATTATTCGATGGTACATTGGGGGAAGGGCAACAACCTGCTTTCTATCTGAACTAGTTGTATTGTTTTGTGTGTTGACCTTTTTTATTTTTTTTACTTTTGTTTTTAATACTGTGGCAATTCTGACGGAAGTCCGATCTACATGTATCTTTGCTTAATTTAGGTTAATTACAGACACTAATGCACGCCAGGTTGGATTTTTGTTTGTTTGTTTTGCGTGTCGTTATCTTGTTACCTTAGCGGGTTGTTATTATTATTATTATTATTATTATTATTATTATTATTATTATTATTATTATTATTATTATTATTTAGAACGTGACACTTGCAAACATTTGTGGTTCGTACGTTGAGCGTTAAATGATCTTAAATGTAACTGTGTGTGTGTGTGTGTGTGTGTGTGTGTGTGTGTGTGTGTGTGTGTTTTATGTCAAATAGGCATTTATGTGCAGACAATGCTGTTTTGAGGCCCAGGTAATAGGTATTAATCATTAAACAAACAAACACACTCACACCTGGGCTACTGAATCAGAGACAGAGAAACTTGCTAAAGATGTGCAGTTCTATTGACCGAGAGGCAGTAGGTTATGTAACAACGGTTTAGCTAAACGAAACGGGAATCTATTACAGATGTGGCCGTACTCGCTAAAAATGCAAACACGTTTTCCAGTACAAACGACGAAATTATAATAAGCAGAAACACTGCCCACGGACACCAGTTGCTGCAGAGTATATGAAGACTAAACGACTCAGTAGAGTACATAAACCGCCTGGCGATGGACTGCGCAATGTTTTCTGCTGCAAAAAAAATACATGGTTAGCAATAGTACAGTAAAGCCTACTGGAACCGATTACCTAATCACCTAGCACAGTAAAACAGGAACGGATTTTATTTATTTTCAACACAAGTGAATGAGGGGCAATTTAATACGCAGCCACAAATGGTCATTGAGTGCTTCACTGCTCTAAAGTGTAGCTAAGAGTGACCATATGTCTGCCCAAAGTAACATTTTTGTGAATGGGTGGAAAAGCACCAATTAAACGAAGACCACGTAATTCAAGCCCCCAAATTAAGTCTCAGGGCATGATTCACAGGGTGTTTTTGTTGCTGTCAATATCAGTGCTAATACCCTTTGTCAGCAAATGATCTAACCCACAAAGGTCAACCTGTGTGCTTGAATTAGTGCTATTAACACATTTGCTTTTATAGAGCTTTGTGAAGGCATTTGAGGGGTTCCTATGTTAATTATATGGGCCCATACAGGTATTATATATTGTAGCATACCTCAGTTCCCACAGACAGGCACATGACGCAGGGCGAGGCAATCCACACACAGACGGAGGTGGGATGTGAACCCCAGACCTCCCACTCTGATGCATAGCACCGATACTGCTGTACAGAAGAGCTGGCTTCCTTGCAGGAGCGTATATTGGGCTTATGTCTTTTCAGATTGCGTCACCTACCAGCCCTGACCCCTACCCCCATGCGCGCTACACTCTTCCCTGCCAGCTAAGTCCGCCCTCGGACTTGCTTACCAGGTTACAGGCTTCCAAGTGCACAGCAGGGTACCTGCATCCCACTTCCTTGCACCAGTGTAGCGTTTTACAGGCCGGCCAGAAAACAGGAGAGAAATACACGTTGGTTTTTCATTCCAAAAGCTTTTATTCAGCACCGTTTTACCCCTCAGTCACACACACACAGTTCACAGCTCCGTGTCAGCTACTCCGGAACCATGGCAACCGTGACACAACAGCAACAACAGGGCGTCGCAGCACCTCTTATAACCCCAGCCCGCCCCTTTATTCGAAGCTTACACATCCCATTGTTCCGCACACTGAACACGTGAACACAGTGACTCACAGATGAGTGGCGGAGCAATAGCAGATGCAGCAGGTGCAACTGATTTTTTTTCCCCCGGAGGCAGGTACGAGGCACGTCATCATGGAAGGTATTGGGGTACTATTCAGCACAGACATTTGCAATTATATTCTGTGTGCACGATTCATCCTGTAGTTTAGACGGAAGCTGTTGGGTGCTGCTGCGTGCACCAAAATAAACTACAGCAAATCAGCATAATAATAATAATAATAATAATAATAATAATAATAATAATAATAAAAAAACGGTTTCCTATGTGAGACAATTTCTGCAAATGCCTGTGCATAATGGTGAATTCTGTAGTAATTTCTGTGATCGCAGAACTGGAGAATCCTGGTAGGGTTAGTGATTAAACCTGTTCATTTATGATAAAAAAAAAAAAAAAAGAAATAGTGTAGTGCTGGATATTAAGATGTACGCAAAATAAAATAAAGTAGGCGAATAGAACACGTTCTTATTATGTACTGTTTCATACATGCTAACATTCTGACAACTAAATATAGTTCAATATTGAACACTTGGTTTGGTATGTTTGATGTTTGTAAATAAAGGCTAACGTTTGGGGAGGGGGGCCTACAATAAGGTCTTGCAGTGGGGCCCATCTTCCTCTTCCTCTGTCACAGACAGGACCAATCACAGGAGAGACACAGGCCACACACTACACGACTGATACAGTGGGAAGGGCCAATAACAGGGGAGACACGGAACATGCCCATGCGCCCAGGCTAGGGCCACACAGCAACAGAGACAGAGTTTAACAATGGCGGAAAATACAGAGGGGGAAGGGAACACAATTACAAGCAATGGGAACGACATAAGACACACACAGAAGTACAGTACAACACAAATGCACAGATTGTTACAATGTTGTTTGTAAACCACTGTGCATAAATATTTCATTTTTGTTTAGTAGTTGGTCAGAGCACTCTGTGCTGCTCTTGAACTTTGCAGTTTTCAACTTGTCATAATTGAATACTAATCGGTGAAGCCCAATTTTTCTGCATTTTTTAAATTATAAATTATCTGGTAAACATAAATACTAATCACAATACTCATACATTTACTTTTTTGTTTTATTATATAGCGCAGTTGCATTAGTAACTGCAATAGTGACTGGTTGAATTTGTTTGAAAGATTACATTCAGATTATCCTGTGTATTGTTTCTCAAGTATAAAATGTATACAGTTCTTACTTGCAAAAGAAAAACAAAGGAAGAAAATGCAAAAGAGTCTATAGAAAGTGCACTATGATAACGTTATACGAGTCAGCTTTTTATGTTGGCTTTCATGGTTAGATTTAGTAACTGGTGGCATCCCCTTGAGCAGCAATGACTTCAACTAAGCATTTCCTGTAACTGTTAGTCAGTCTCTCGCATCGGTTTTGAGGAATTTTGGCCCATTCCTCCTTACAGAACTGCCTCAACTCGGTGACATTTGAGGGCTTCTTTGCATGGACAGCTCGCTTCAGGTCCTGCCACAACATTTCGATGAGGTTTAGGTCCGGACTTTGACTAGGCCATTTTAAAACACAGAATTTCTTTTTTTCGCAGCCATTCTTTTGTAGATCTGATTGTATGTTTAGGATCATTGTCTTGCTACATAACCCACTTTCGGTTCAGCTTCAGGTCATGAACGGATGGCCTGACATTCTCCTCTAGAATCTTCTGATACAATGCAGAATTCATGGTTGTGTCAATGATGGCAAGCCCCAAACCAGCACACTCCCATGACCATGCTTGACTGTTGGGTTGAGGTTCTTCTGTTCAAACACAGTGTTTGGTTTTCCCCAAACATAACGTTTCTCATTGAGGCCAAAACGTTCTATCTTTGACTCGTCTGTCCAGAGAACATTGTTCCAGAAGTCTTGTGGATCATTTATGTGCTCTTCGGCGAACTTCAGATGGGCAGCAATGTTCTTTTTAGAGAACAGTGGTTTCCTCCTGGGTATCCTTCCATGAACGCCATTCTTGTTCAGTCTTTTTCTGATAGTTGAGTCATGAACACTCACATTAGCCAAGGCTAGAGTGGCCTGTAGATCCTTGATGATTTTCCGGTTTGTTCTTGGAGAGATTTTGGTAGGACGACCGCACCTGGGTAGAGCGACTGGTCTTGAACTTTCTCTATTTGTAGACTACCTGTCTGACAGTGGATTGGTGGAGCCGCAAATCCTTAGAAATGGTTTTGTAACCCTTTCTAGACTAATGAGCATCAATAACTGTTTTTCTGAGGTCCTCAGGGATTTCTTTTGATCATGGTATGATGTGTTTGAACACACCTGTATGGTGAAGACCAAACTCAAGTTTCTGACCTTTATATAGGGTGGGGCCTCCCAAACTCACCCCTGAAAATCTACCTAATTATTTAAACAGCTGATTCTAATTATCCCCTTTAATTGAGCTGATAAAACCGGGGGTTCACTTACTTTTTCACATACCCTGAATCTTAATTACTCGTTGTTTGTCTAATTCATACTGTACATCATTTTGTTTCAAAAGACATGGAATTGGTTAATATAAACCCTATTGGATATTTAAGAAAAGGTTTTGTTTCAAGAAGGCTATCATGGTAAAACTGTGGAATTTCCATAATTATCGTTGGAGTTTCTCTGCACTGTAGTTCCCCTTGAAAATGACTTTCTGAAAGAATAGTGTAAATGTATATATTTTTATCACTTAAAAATAAATGCAGAAAACTTTGCCTTTAATGCAGTGTAGTAATGCGTCAATAAGAGTAAGCAGCGGGATTCAGAAAAATATATATAGTATGTGTAGTACAGAGTCGGACTCTAAACTTGTTAGAGGCGGGGCGTCATTCAAGCAGGCAGGTACTGGT
The DNA here is from genome assembly GCF_017654505.1 of Polyodon spathula. NCBI lineage: Eukaryota > Metazoa > Chordata > Actinopteri > Acipenseriformes > Polyodontidae > Polyodon > Polyodon spathula. The sequence goes on from NC_054539.1 coordinate 53,500,544, forward strand.
GCGGAAAGAACTGAAACGGGGTTGGGTTTGACTGGCTGGTTTTGAAGGAGGGTGTTGTTTGGTTCCAGCCAGTGACAGAATTGTCGACCAGTTGTGCTTTGCCTGTTCATTTGCTGTCCAGCAGCTGCAAATTGAGCCTCAATTACGGTGTCCAGTCACAGAGAGGATTTCCTTTGTCTCTAGACCAGCGTCGGAAAGTATCAATGTTTATGTAGCTTTTTATGTTATCAGATTAGTTGTAGATTAGAATGTTAATGGGAAAAGCCGGTATGTATGTGCGGATTGATTTTAAAATTTAATTCACAGTTAAGCACTTCAACGTTCCAGCAGGCATCTATGCAAAAATGAAGACAGCTAGATCTGAAAGCGGCGTGGCTGTTCACACTCGGCCATTTTCTAATCAGTAATAAATGCACCGAGAACACGCTTGTTCAAAAGCATGTGCTAGTCATATATAGAAAATACATGTAATATATACACGTACTGGATATATGAGGCTTCAGATAGGGCACCTGGATTGTAAAGTAGTTCATGTGCTCTGTCTAGGCCTGCCGGGTAAAGCAACTCTATATTGCGCATCCACAGAATTAATTCTAGGGGGGGCAAGGTGTTTAAATGAGGTTGGGTCATTTCTACTCCTCTGCAGTACAGCATACCACTAACAGAAAGTTAAGGTAGGGAAAAGGAAAGGGTTTCAAAATAACTATCAGGTAGATTATTTTATTTTGGTTCTTTCACTATTTTATTGTTTAAGATGTGTAAAATAAATTACTAATATTAAGATTGGGACGTTGTATATGCATTCTGAGACCTCAAAGGTCAAATTTCAGGGTACTGCATTTTAACAAGACCAATATCTATTTACATATTTGTTCTTAACTGTTAACCTTTTTTTTTTTTTTGTTTGAAAAAAGACATTGAATTTTGTGTACTGACGTTTAACTTAAAACAATTTTGTTTTTGAAATTTTTCTGTAAAGATAACAAAAACGTTTTTTTTAGAAATCTTAGGAAAAAAACTAAATATATATATATATATATATATATATATATATATATATATATATATATATATATATATATATATATATATATATATATAAATGTGTCTGCTTTCTTTAGCCTTCAATGGCATACAGAAAAAAAGGAATATGGTGACCTTTTCAATTTTATAGGCTTTAAAACATTTTTTACATCTGTAAAAAAACAAAACTTGCATGTCTTCTGGCAAAATATTGATATAATGAATTAAATGCAGTAAAAAGCACTTGTGAGTAAGAGTCAGTCAGCACACGGATTTCCTACAACAAATCATTTTTTAGGAATTCAAAATATGTCTGTGCGGCTCATAGTTGTTCTGTGTTTTAGAAGCTGTATTAGCCCACTCTGTCCATCATTTTTGACCACTTTTTACACTTACACAGAACATTTCGTGTTGACATTGTAGCAGGATTTCTGAGAACTGCCTGCTGTTTTTGCTTACACGGGATATGATTGCTTGTTGTGATTATTTCAACTTCCTCTGCTGGCACATCTATGATCAAGGACGTTATTCTAAACGGAACAAGGTTTAAAAAATATTTAGAATCAAACTTTCCTTTCACTCTGGGCGCTGGCATCTTCTTTACGTGCGCCATCAGAACTGTCGTAAATGATGCAAAATGTATGCAAATTTGCAAAATGGTAATGATTTGTCACGCACACTTGACCTTTACTTAGCCCTACCTTAAATTAACATAAGATTCTTTTCAGGAGTCATTTGTTTGCCACAATCCGTGTTTGCGTCATGTTTAACTTTAACTCCCCTTTTAAAATGACTCTGAGCACTGTTTAATGTGTTTTGGTTTCTGAATTAAAACAGAGAAACTGTTCATTTTGAAATTATTTCGTAAAGGAGAGGCCAGAAGTTAGAAGAAAACGCTGAAAGCCAGAAGCCCTAGTGTGTGTGTGGGTGTGTAACTCGTCTCGACACGTAGGAGAGGGCGGATGTCTCTTGGAGAAAATTAGAGGTAGTCTGTTTTGTGTTTTTTGCTCATGACAGTATGCATATGGTGTGTGTGCAGCCAGTGAGGCTGGCTGCCTGCTTTGTGTTGGTTAGCAGGCTGTTTTTATTATACTGCAGAATGAGATCACAGGCAGGATTAGACCTGCTTCTCTTTCCTCCAACCACAGCAGCTGAGGCACCTCTCAGTCATGAGGCTTCCTGTTCTCAAGATGTACACATTTAATTTCACAACTGAAAGTAACAAAAAAAAGGCACCAAAACAGACAATTCTGTCAGTTACCTGTCCTCCATTTTGTATGTTCTTTTTGACCCCTCCCCACAGCCATAGAAAAAACATAGACATTCAGATTGTAAATGTGTTTGCTGTTGTTGTTGGGCAATGAATTCAGTCTTGCTTAGGCTTCAAATTAGCTCTGAAGAAGTTTGTCAAAGCCGGGATAACCAGCTGCTTGTGAGTTGTTAGCCTCAGAGCTATGTGCTGCACACATTGATTACTGAATGTATTCTTATAATAAAAATATAATGAACCTTGGTTGTAAGTCTCCCTCCCGACCTGTGAGGGCGCTAAGCAGCTGAAGTAGAGTCCTTTGGACTGGGCTGGCTTGACAGTTCTTTCCCAGGGTTGGGAAGTCGGTCAGTCTGGAAGAAGGCGAGGCTCCGTTGCAAGAACGTATTGACCCGGAAGGGAAACGACGTAGCAGCTGCAGATTGTAGAAACAGCTGCACTTGTTTACCAAGGGGTCATGCGTGACGTCGTAAAAGGAGCCGGAGAATCGCAATCTACTCCTTCGCTTGGTTTAGACTTGAACTTGAAAGACCACGAGAGACTCAGTAACCAAATATTTGTGTGTGTTTTGTTTGTGCTTGTTAGTATTTGTCTTTGTTTGTGAATAACCAGACGGCTAACACGTTCCCGGAGGGCCATCACAAGGCAGGAACAGCACTTCACTACAGTCACTAATAAATTGTTATCACCCACCACGAGCACTGCTGCACGCACCCGGACTGGTGACCGTGTTCAGTGCAATTGTGGGGCGGATAGCGTGTATTTGTTATTTGGGCTGCAATCCCTTGTTTTACCCTCTGTGCATTACACATCAGTGTGTAATGCTGGAGATTTAATGTTTGGTCACCAGACCGGGAGTATAAATAAAAGATCCCCTTTTCCAAATGGATTACAGTCTACTGTCTGTGTTTGTTCTTGCACTGCATCACAATCAGCAGCCACTTGGCCACAATTATATAAGGTAATACATTGTGTGTAGGTTGTCTTATTGAATAAGAGATCTCATCTCGTCCAGTTTGGGTGAGAGCACCACAAATTCATGGTTGGGCCATGTTAGCAATAAATTGTACCATTTTTAAAATACTATTTTATGGAAAAAAGTTTCTTCACTAATTCACTGTTTTCTATATTTCACAGTTTGATGTGTAAATCAGATAATGAAATAGAGGGACTACTATACTGTATCCCTGTCCTGGGTTTGCAAATCCAGCCCTCTGACAGACACATGCATACACTTGCAGACTAGCTATGTTTGCAGTTTGCTGTTCAGCTCTCTGCTATCTCATATTGTAGTGCAGTGGTCTCATGACCAACTGATCAGCAGCTGTATGACGTTTGCCCCTGTTTTTTGTTTGTTTGGTCATTGCTGCTGGTAGACGAGAGTTTTAATTGTCTGACAGGTTGAACTCAGAATCAGCTGAAACAGCATCACTTTACTGGTGGAGTATTTATTTTACAGCATCCTGTCACCTGTTATTGCTGTCTTTCAGGACTGGCTGTTTTAGTTCAGTTTTGAGTTGGTGGTCCTGTATTCAAAATTTATTTTTACAAAACAAAAATTTGAAGAGCTTCTGCTGCAGAGTTTTATTTCATGTAAATTGTAACGGGATGAATTTCTGAGATTCTTCCAACTGTGCAGGGATGGAAATAAGACTCCTCACGGCTCTATGTTTAGATTTTTAACTACTGGCCCCTTGGGCCACTGAGCTAGTGTTTTTACTGGCCCGGATGCAATTTTATCTGACCCAATATATCTATGTATTTTTCATGATGGTTTTTATTTTCGGTGTGTTTCTAACTGTGTATGGTAACCAAAAAGGAGCCCACGTCTCAAAAGAAAATGGCTAAACGAGGCTTTTCAGTATGTGTTATCCAGCCATTTAACATGCACATTAGTGTGCGTGTCAGAAAATTGAAAATACTCTATTCTAGATTTGAAAAAGTATGTGTACAAATGAAACTATTTATACTATTATATTTATTTCACAAGCAAACCTGAAACCAAGCTGTTACTGTATGGCCACAGTAATGCTAAAACTGAATTACAGGAACCCTAATTAGGGATGGGTCAGTGTAGTCAAATTAAAAAAAACAAAAAAATTGAATAGCATATTACATATTCGAGTACACAAAAAGTAGAAGCAAACATGTCTTTTATTTATTTTCTAATGCTGACGCTTAACACGTGTCATGTCAGTCTTAAACCCGTTGTTATTTGCATATTAAACGTAAGGACCCAAATTAATTATGCAATGCTTGTAATAGCAACATTCTACAGTAATTGTGTTCTGTTTGAAAATGTTGCCAAATTTATTGCCTTGTTTTTAGCTAATGTTAACAGAGCCCTGCATGAGTTCTGCTGTAATGACTGTACACCGCAGCTTCTGCAGCTGTTGCTAGCCTGTCGTGAAACAGCTTTTGGGAGCACGGCACCGGCGAACTTTGAATGTGTGAACTGAAATAAAACAATGTATATAGTAAATGCTAAAATAAGTAATCCAAACTTGGGTAACATTGAAATTTAGAAAGGTAATTGAATGTTATGATGAATATAAAGACATACTAAATGTTAAGCAGAACAACACAGCGACTAATAAGAAAAGGCAAGATACCTGGAGTTGGAAAGGAGTTATTTTTTAACTCTGGACTGCAGTTCAATGTAAAACATGACTTTCTGTGAATGGATTAATGGAGTAACGGCAACATTTGCACTGACCATTTGAAAGTACAACCAGATATTCTTGTTTTGAATTATTTACAGGTTATTGAATAAACAAAGTAACTTGACTTAGATTCATTTGATGGCTAGTTGTAATTAGTAATGTTAAACTATTGTAATGTTGGATGTATTTTGTATTGTTTTGGCCAGGTTACAATATTTTCACTATTCAGATTTTCTTAAATAAATATTATTTGTTAGAATTAAACAGATGTGTAATATTTAGGTTGCTATATGATAGGTGTTATTTTATTCAGAATACACTACAGCAAAAATTATTTGGTGGTTTGCACAATATTACGCTACTGCTGCTTTAATTGGAAGAGATAAGCCCTGTCACATTGATGCTCATTGAGTTCTGTATTTTAATTCAGTAAACAAAAGGATAAACTTGTACCTAAGGAAATATGGTATTGAACGAAGAAATCGCATCTTGGACGTTGTTTATACACTTTGTGAACCCAGCTAAACTTTACTGGCTTACACTGTTATGCTGTCTGCTTGGACAGACATTTGCCTTTTATTCTTGGTAGCGTAAGGGACCATAGTTCGAGTAATCGAATAAACAAAAATGTTGCACTGTGTCAAATAGGAAACTATTTGAAATTCCCATCCCTAATCCTAATAATAAACACAATTAAAACAATATTCATAATACAAAACAATAACAGTCCCTCTCAGAGCAGTGCAACGTTGTAGCCACAACCAGGCAGCGGCAATCTTGCAGAGTGAGATACGAACAAGTCCTGGAAAGATTGTGAATGGCATTTTTAACCTGAACACATCGGATCCCAAATCAAAAAGTTAGACAATTCAATCACATATCTGGGTATCCATTGGGACATCTTACTGTGAGTCTGTGTAAACAAAATGTTGAATTCACAACAAATGAAGCTGCTGTTTTATCTGTAAGTCTGGGAAACTGACGCCAAACAAGGCAGAACGTTTCTCTTTTTTCACTGTCAGATGAAGCCTCCACTCTAAATGTTCGTTTTCATTTTTTTATTTAATAATTACATTCTTATTTATTGATTTCAGTGCTTTCCTTTTGGCTTATTGGTTGCTTAGTTGTAGAAAACCCGATTTGTTAAAGATTAGCCATGTCGCGGGAACGAGTACCAACACAGCACTTCGGTATGCAGTCTCAGAGTCTGACTGTGCAACAAATATGACGTGCGGTGGGAAAGTTAGGATTAGTTCGTAGTTATGTTTAAGAAATTGTTTGTAGATTAATTTTCAGCTTTTTGGCACACTGGACAGTTTTCCTGGATTCATGAAACAGAAGCCATGTGCATTATATATATTATACTAGTTAAATGTAACCAGCCCAGTTGGGCCTGTGGTGCTTCATAGCTACCGGCCAAACTGTGATTTCTACTGCCCTGGGCCGCCGGGCCATGGTTAATGTCGAAACCTGCTCCTGCTGCATATAAGTTTCACCCATTCCAGGTTTTACTACAAACTTGATTAGCCACAGAGTATAGGTAACAAGCTCAGGTGTGTCTTAGTGAAACCAGGAATGGGGCAAATGGGTATGCAATGGGGGTCTTATTTACATCCTGTGCCGTTTTGAAGTGAGAAAAGTAGTGCAGGGGTGGCTAACCCCGGTCCTGTAGAACCACAGTCGTGCAGGTTTTCTGGGTATGTAAAATCCTCAATGCCTAAAGACCTGGGGCCATATTACAGAACCATTGCTAACTTGCTTTCATGTAATTCATGACTAGGATAGGATTTTTCCAAACTTGGTATTACAAAAGCATTTCTGAAGTCAGCAGTCTCTAATTTCCTAAGTGTCTCATCCTATCCTAACATTAGATAGGAAATCCTATCTAATGCCAGTCTTAACCATAAACGACTGATCGAGTCTGAATAGAGCAGGTTACAACTCGAGCTTCAGGGAACTGTCACCGTGTTTAAGTTGTGGTGTCAAGTCAATTAAGTTGTGGCAAAGAAACTGTACATTTTACTCTGGAAGAGAATAAGGTTTTGATCGCAGAAAAATCTTAAATAAAATCTAGTTAACAACAATAAAAAAAAATAAAAAGGCAATACTTATTCAATTTCAGTCATAAACACCATTTTATTTTAATTAGGAATGCCAAAACACAACAATATCTCTAGGGAGGTCAATCGTAATTTAGATTTTAATAAAATAAACAATAAACTGGCTTTTGCAAACAGTTTTCATTTAACTTAAACATATCTAAAATGAAAACACTCCAAAAAACGTTTTTAAGCGTTTAAAAAGGCTTTTTAACGCACCAGAATTAGCTTCTTGTTTGGCAGGCCGCCATCTTTTTTTTTTTTTTTTTTTTTTTTAAGTGCCTGTCAGGCCTAAGCTTTCATAATAAAGATCACCCATTTATTTTTATTAAATCGGTTACACGTTTTTTAAAAAAAAAAAAAAACTTTACTCTGAAGTGATTGGCAGTTTAAAATGGGAGGATCTAAGTCTCATGCAAAGAAGACTCGGAGAAAAGATCCTCGAGCAGGTTCGGAAGCATTTAAACTAGAAAGGAAGGGGAGAGAAATCAACAAAAAAACAGAAGGGAGACCGCATCGAAACAAGAACAACAACTCAGGTAAGACAACCATTAAATGTATTTATCTAAATGCTAGAAGTATCAGAAACAAAATTCTAGAACTTGAAGCTATTGCACTAACAGGTAACTATGATGTGATAGGTGTTACAGAAACGTGGTTGTCTGAGAGTGATGGGGATGAATTTAATATTTGTGGGTATACACTGTATAGGAAAGACAGGCAGGACAGAAGAGGAGGAGGGGTAGGGCTATACATAAGAAACAGTCTTGAAGCCCAGGTGTTAAACCTGGACAAAGAAAATAAATCCGAATCAATATGGGTCAGAATAACGGACAAAAATTCAAAAGGCATAATAATAGGAGCATGCTATAGACCGCCAGATTCAGACGGTGAGCAAAATAATCTGTTATACAATGACATTAGAAATGTGTGTAGCAAAGGAGAAGCCATACTAATGGGGGATTTCAACTTCCCCCATATAAAATGGGAAAACCCGGTGGGTAGCGCGAAGGATGAAATAGAAATGGTGGAAATGACAAATGACTGCTTCCTAACACAATTTGTGAAGGCACCCACTAGAGGGGAGGCATGCCTTGATTTAGTCTTTTCAAATAACGAAGATAGAATAACTAAAACAGAGGTCAGAGAACCACTGGCAAACTCAGACCACAACATGGTCTCATTTGAAGTGTTTTTTAAATCCCCAAAAGTAATGACTAAAGCTAAGGTTTACAATTTTAGAAAAGCAAACTATGAAGGTATGAAACAGAGACTAACAGAAGTAGATTGGAGTAAAATAGAGAAAACACCCACAGAAGAAGGATGGTTGTTCTTCAAAAATGTAGTACTAGAGGCACAAAACAATTATATCCCTAAAGTAGACAAATCTAAATGTAAAACTAAATTGCCAAAATGGTTTAATAGATCAATTAAAAAAAAATATTCAGCGAAAAAAGGCACTTTACAGAGCATTAAAAAAGGACCAAAAAGAAAGTACGCAGAAAGAGTACACGGAACTGCAAACGCAAGTCAAAAAGGAAGTTAGAAAGGCCAAGAGAGAAATAGAAATAAACATTGCTAAGGGAGCTAAAACCAATTCCAAAATGTTTTTCCAATATTACAACAGCAAGAGAACATTCAAAGAGGAGATTAAATGTTTAAGAGATACAAATGGCAAAATCGTAGATGAAGAAAAAAAAATAGCAAATATGTTAAATGATTACTTTTCACAAGTTTTTACAAAGGAAGATACTGACAACATGCCCCACATGTCATCCAGTTCCTGTCCAGTTTTAAATAACTTTAGCATAACTGAGGCAGAAGTGTTAAAGGGACTAGGAGCTCTTAAAATAAACAAATCCCCTGGGCCGGATGAGATCCTCCCAGTAGTACTCAAAGAAATGAAAGAAGTAATTTACAAACCGCTAACCAAGATCATGCAGCAGTCTCTTGACACAGGGGTGGTACCGACAGACTGGAAAATTGCAAACGTAATACCGATCCACAAAAAGGGAAACAAAACTGAACCAGGTAACTACAGACCAGTAAGCCTGACTTCTATTATATGCAAACTTATGGAAACTATAATAAGATCCAAAATGGAAAATTACCTATATGGTAACAGGGTACTGGGAGACAGTCAACATGGTTTTAGGAAAGGGAGATCGTGTCTAACTAACTTGCTTGATTTTTTTGAGGATGCAACATCGATAATGGATAATTGCAAAGCATATGACATGGTTTATTTAGATTTCCAGAAAGCTTTTGACAAAGTCCCGCACAAAAGATTAATTCTCAAACTGAACGCAGTTGGGATTCAAGGAAACACATGTACATGGATTAGGGAGTGGTTAACATGTAGAAAACAGAAAGTACTGATTAGAGGAAAAACCTCAGAATGGAGTGTGGTAACCAGCGGTGTACCACAGGGATCAGTATTAGGTCCTCTGCTATTCCTAATCTACATTAATGATTTAGATTCTGGTATAGTAAGCAAACTTGTTAAATTTGCAGACGACACAAAAGTAGGAGGAGTGGCAAACACTGTTGCAGCAGCAAAGGTCATTCAAAATGATCTAGACAAGATTCAGAACTGGGCAGACACATGGCAAATGACATTTAATAGAGAAAAGTGTAAGGTACTGCATGCAGGAAATAAAAATGTACATTATAAATATAATTTGGGAGATATTGAAATTGGAGAAGGAATCTATGAAAAAGACCTAGGAGTTTTTGTTGACTCAGAAATGTCTTCATCTAGACAATGTGGGGAAGCTATAAAAAAGGCTAACAAGATGCTCGGATACATTGTGAAAAGTGTTGAATTTAAATCAAGGGAAGTAATGTTAAAACTGTACAATGCACTAGTAAGACCTCATCTTGAATATTGTGTGCAGTTCTGGTCACCTCGCTATAAAAAAGATATTGCTGCTCTAGAAAGAGTGCAAAGAAGAGCGACCAGAATTATTCCGGGCTTAAAAGGCATGTCATATGCAGACAGGCTAAAAGAATTGAATCTGTTCAGTCTTGAACAAAGAAGACTACGTGGCGACCTAATTCAAGCATTCAAAATTCTAAAAGGTATTGACAATGTCGACCCAAGGGACTTTTTCAGCCTGAAAAAAGAAACAAGGACCAGGGGTCACAAATGGAGTTTAGAAAAAGAGGCATTCAGAACAGAAAATAGGAGACACTTTTTTACACAGAGAATTGTGAGGGTCTGGAATCAACTCCCCAGTAATGTTGTTGAAGCTGACACCCTGGGATCCTTCAAGAAGCTGCTTGATGAGATTTTGGGATCAATAAGCTACTAACAACCAAACGAGCAAGATGGGCCGAATGGCCTCCTCTCGTTTGTAAACTTTCTTATGTTCTTATGTTCTTATGTTCTTAAGCAGTCCTTCTAAAACCCAAGCACCTCCCTGTCTGACATGGGGGGTGTTGTGTTGTCATCGCGTAGGCATGGCACCGATGCAGCTGCAGGTGAGTTGCGTCAGCTATGCACGAAGTCCGCCCAGCAAATATGTAAATAAGTCATTTTTAAAGCGTTGTGATTTATCAACCTAGCAAAGACTGAATAAAAACCGCCAGGCGCCAGTGAAAACATCCGCTCGTCACTTAATCCAACCCCTCTATCTCCAAGGCCACAAAAGATTGGTTAATAATTCAAAAACTTATGTTTACATGACACCTAGACCTACTAATCATGTAATTTTTTTGGTATTTGTAGGTGGTTATGGTGTTAAAAAAGTGCCCCAAATATTTAAATTGAGGTTTTTTTAATGTTTTGATTGGGGGATTTCTTCTGGACAAAGTGGTTAAAAGGTCAAAGGGTACTGGGTACTTTTAAAAAAGTTTTGACTGTGTACTATATTGTTCCTTTTGTGGCCAGTCCAAAATAAAGAGCGTACCCCCTGGTGCTGCGGAATATGACACAGCGGATAAGACCAAACAGCACCGTACACGTGTCTTAAAAAAATCACCATTACATAATAAAACTGACTACGTTTTTATGGGTGTTTGTGTGCAGTTTATAATCAAGACTAATGTTAAAATAAAAAAAAAAACATTATTTTGTGGGGTTGGTTTTATATTTTAAGTTGTTATATTTTTTTTTAATATGGTACCTTTGTGTTGTGTTGTGATTTTAGACCTTAGTAAAACAAAATCAACTAAAACATATGTAAATATTTTGATATGCACTTGTAGTTGATATAATTGTATATGAAAATATAGTTATATATTTTGTTTCATGATAACTCTGATAATCTTCGAACTATTTAAAAATGGCTGAATTCCTGGTGCGCACTCCTATAGGAGCCAAAGTCACCCACGTTGTGTTCGCCGGCCCTGTAATATCTCACAGGCTAAAGTAAAGCTGAAAATAAGAACAGTGGTGTGATGTAATGAGGAATAATGTAATGTAATTGTGTACATTAAAGTGTGTAAAATAATTGTGGACGTTAAATAAAATGTAATTGTGTAATTGAGTCCAAACAAGTCGTTTGAGTTACATTACACATGAGCCACTGGTTATGTTTCAATGGAGCGCCTCACTGTGTAATGCAATAACACGCCAAAATCAACACAGAATACTCAATATCTTATTCCTCAGTAAAAATATCATAATAATTAGCATAATCACCGACAGTAACTTGTGAGCACGTCTAAAGCCCTGTTCACACTTGGATCGGTACGACACTAGTACAGTTTGTTTCAGTATAGAATGTACCGGTACGAAACCACTTTCTGTCCTAACTCGCTTTTCAATACCGGTACAGTACCGATACAGTTGCGATATACCTGTCCACATTCATGAATGTTTAAATCGATGGTGTTCGAGTTCTGAACTTGTTTCCATGACGACCGCTGTCACATCTGTTAGAAATGGATCTGCTGTTATGTAGTACAGCATCTTTTGCCATCCTGTCCATGTACAGTATTGTAGCAATCTGTGCTAAGTGTGTGTGGGCTGTCCTGTCATTCCTGCCGTTTGTGTGTCACCCTGCATGAATCTGTGAGTAAAGAGCGTTTTATGTCTAGGCAGCTCTCGCGCGCTGCTTGGGGTGTCATGTGCACAGTGCAGCTGTATGTAGATGAGGTCTGTGTTTGCTGCTCTGTGATTTGTGTTCGGTTACGCCAGTCAGCTACTTGCGGGGAACTCAGGGTATGAGCGATTGGTCGGTGTGTATGTAAATGTACCCTTGTGTGTGTGTGAGCCAGTAGGGCTCTGGGGTGGGGTATGTCCATTTAGGAGCTGCCTGCGAGCAGCTGGGGGCTGTGTTGTGGTGTCCTGCCGCTGAATTAATAAACGTCTGAATAAGATCTTTCTGCGTCATCTGCCTCCCTTTTGTTTACACTGAAATGCTACATTTAGTTTTGGTGTTCAATCATTGTGAAGAGATGGGCAGAAAGTGAAAGGATGAGACAAACAAAAAGGCAAAAACAATTAGCCGTCTTTTAAAGCATGAGGTTGCAAAGACAGCGGGCTTGCACCACGGCTTTGGGAATGCAGGTTTTTATTTATTTATTTATTTGCCTTTTGATATTCCCTCAAGGGTTTTTATTTTAGAGCAACACTGCTCTGCAGTACGCTTTACCTCATTGTCAATATCACAAATTTTGTGGAGATTATTTTGTCACATTTTGGCATTTTTGGTGTAGCCATGATAAAGGTACTGCTCACCGTAAAATGTAAAGCTGACTAAAGTATAAACTTTAAGGAAAGATGTGCATATGCTTCAGAATATTGACTTAACTGTATCGAGACGTGTCGGTTTACCTGCCCACACTTAAGCTGTTCCAAGTCGTATCGAAACAGTACTGGTACGAAACCTGCCCCTTTTTTTTAGTTTAAGAACTCCGGTCTGGACAGCTGTTTTGGTACAGTTCCTCAGCAATATCAGTGTGAAAAATGCTAGTGTGAACAGGGCAATAGACGTTGCACGTAGCATACTGTTAAAGGTACACATCCCAAAATATACAAATGGATCATTATGGTTCATCATAGAATATGCTGTATATAATAAGACCTAAATGCCCAGAAATATTTGTGCAATACAAAACTTAAAATCTAAAGCACAACAACAATAATACATGTACGTCATTTTCATGATTTGTTTGTTCACATCTTGCAAACCTAACCATTTTCTTTTTCTAACTGACAGATAGGAAAGGTTCCACCAAGTCCTGAATGTTAGTAGGAAAGAAACTTAGGAAATGACCAAGTTAGGAACTTTCTGTAGTATGCCATTTCCTATCTTAAATTAAGTTAGGAGAGCATTTTCAGTAATATCAACTCTCCTGAACTTGTAGGACATTCTGTCTCTGAAGTCAAAATAAGAATGTCACTTAGATGCTTTTGTAATATGGCCCCTGGAAAACACGTTAGTGTTGACAAATTAAGAAAATAATTAGTTCAATTAAATAATTGAGAACTCAGGTGTAACGAAAACCGGAAGACCCTGCAGCTCTCCAGGACGAGGTGTTGGCCACCCCTGCAGTAGTGGACCAGGGATTGATTTATTTATTATTATTATTGTTGTTGTTGTTATTGTTTTAATTGCTTAGCTGCCTCAGCTTCGATTACCCAGTTTTGTGGGTAGTGCATCTCTAAATCTGTCCATGCCCTCTTCCTGTGCTCAGGTTTGTTCCAGTGCTGACCATTTACCTGAAGTGATGGGGAGGATTTTTCTGGACCACATTGGCGGAACGCGCCTGTTCTCCTGTGCGAACTGCGACACCATCCTGACGAACCGATCCGAGCTGATCTCCACGCGCTTCACCGGGGCCACAGGCAGAGCGTTCCTCTTCAACAAGGTGAGAACCCCCCAGAGCAGCGAGCACTGCCACGGTATCGGTTAGGGGTGTGTAATAGATTAGAGTTTAAATGTTTAGACATTAACAAGTTATAAAACTTTCAGAATTTTGCCTGAACGCTAAACTGTTGTCATAAACATGCAGGCCAAATCCAAGTGTTGGCCTTAGTGTTTACATAGCAGTCAGTGTCCAGTGTGGGCCAGTGTATTTTCCATGTAGAATGAAATGCAGTCACAGATGCAGTAATTTGTAATAATTCAAGTGATGGATGGCTTATTAATGTGGCTTTTCTGATAGCTTGCAAACATTCCTGATATTCAAACGTTTATGTAGTGAAACTGAAACTAACACCCCTCGTATTGGTGGGTAAGTTTTGACCAACCGCTGCATGACCAAATAAACACAAGGTAAGGAGTCTATTTTAATTGTGTACGGTGCCGTTTATTATTGCTGGGATAAATGTTATTTTTTCCTTTTAAAATATAAGCGATTGTTAAAATATTTATTTAGTTCGCTGGAATAATTTGTACTGTACCATTTTACATGAAAAAACAAATCTGTGGTCAGTAAAATAAATCAGTAAAATAAATCTGGTGGCCTCCCATCAGATTACCTGTTGAAGAAAGGAGAATGTGTGTTGTTTATTTCATACGGCATTGATGCATGGGTTTCCTGTGCAGCCTTTGCATTGTCGTTTAGTACATTTCGAACAGTGTTTGTTCCAGTAATCAGAAATGTGTCTCAGCAATATTGTTTTGAAAGTCTTGTTTGCAATGGATTCAAAGTTCTCTGAATCAGTTTATCAAAGTCAGTCTAATCAGTAGCATCGAACAGTGGAACACACACAGCTGTACTTTCTTACTGAGGTGAAAGGGGCTGCAGGGAATTAAAGGGCACATAAGGACCTTTTTATTTTATTGTGTTACATGTTCCCATGTGTTGCTACAACTACAGTGTTTTGACTACATTTCCCCATCATCCTCCTGCTCACATATGTAACTGAGATGGATTTACCAATGAGCAGGAAGATGATGGGAAATGTAGTTCTGACAGGTCCATGCTTGTACATGGGACACCATCTTGAGGCAGGAATGCAATTTAAAAGTTTAAAAAAGTGGTCAAAATGTAAAAAAAATAAATAAATAAATAAATAAATAAAATAAAACAATACACACACCTTATTTAAACAGTTGTAGCAACACATGGGAACATGTAACACAATAAATGTGCCCTTTAAGCGTGTGGCATAGAGCAGTTGTGAGCCCCTCCCAACATAACTACAGAGAGTTACATACCACAGGCTGGGAGGACACCAGTGTGCTGATAGAACCCGGCTTTACATGGATGTAGGAGCTGGTCTAGGCTGCCTGTACTGTGTACACTGCTCCACCAAAAACATTACATTTATGCTGTTTTGTTGTCACCCTTTTATCCCCAATCTGACCCTTGATTCTCCCAATATCTTGGGATGCCTGAAATAGATAATTGTTGTTTCTTCAGAAACAGGCAACAGATTTTAATAGGTAAGATGTGCCAATGCTAAATGACTGGCTGGATAATGCTGTGAAGGAGAAAAAGAAAGAGTGTGAATATGCAGTACAGTGAGGTTTAGGGCACATGGTGCAGCACGCCTCCCACTCTCACACTCGCTGTCACTGCCTTTTTCTCTCAGGTGGTGAATCTGCAATACAGTGAGGTGCAGGATCGAGTCATGCTCACAGGCAGACACATGGTGCGGGACGTCAGCTGTAAGAACTGCAACAGCAAGCTGGGCTGGATATATGAGTTTGCGACGGAAGACAGCCAGCGCTACAAGGAGGGGCGTGTGATCCTGGAGAGGGCGCTAGTGAGGGAGAGTGAGGGATTCGAAGAGCATGTTCCTTCTGACAGCTCCTGAGGGGCCTTTCCTACACACATGCACCCCTCGGGGGGGGGGGGGGGGGTCAGCCAGTAATACACAATCCCACAAACAAACAAGCAAGCAACACTGTTCATACTGTGGTCTGTAACCTTTTCATCACTGAGCGAGAGATTGAGAAAGAGATCACTCACCAACAACAATCACTCTGTTCATATGCTGTACACTGTCATCTTAGTGCCCAGAGTCTGTTGTCTTGCACTTCTACCATAGTAAGACGCTAGAAGCAAGTTGAGGAGCACAAATCTTTAAAAGTAATAATAATTAGCAAAGTGTTAAAGATTGAGACCAGGGAGTTAATGCTTAGTCCAAGACGACACGGACAAATTTGTTGAACTTGACCTGGATTTTACTGGTTTTGACTAATTCAGGTGGATGGGGGTTCGGTTCAGTTCAGTTCTGTGCAATGCAGTACAATGCAGAGTTGCACCTGCTTCACAAAATCTCTGAAAAACGTGACAACTATCGTTTTGTGATTGTGCTCTTCGATTTGAAAAACGCTGTAATGTAAAAAGTATTATATACAGTATTAGACTCATGAATTTATTTTGTTTGTGTTTGTATACAATGAAAATCAGCTGCAAGTGAAGAGATGATTGACATAGCAATGCTAATAGTAATAATAATCTTTTTTCTTTTAAATTGATTAATATTTGATATTATTAATATTTGATATGATTTTCATCCTTGTAGCGTACAGAAAATTAAAGATTTAAAGAAGGGAGATTTATGATGGGGAATGTGAAAGGGGTTTGCTTTTGGTTTTGTGTGATTTAAAAAATAAAAAAAACTAAAAGGTAAACAAAAAGACATTTAGGAACAACATTTGTTTCTTCCTGTCTTTCTCTGTTGCTGTTTATTTATTCAGTTTTTTTAATTGTCTATTTTCTTTGCACAAGCATTCACACATACCAAGCACCTACTCGAGCTAACACACAGTGGATGTTTGTTTGTATGCCTATTTGTCAGTCAGTCTGTCTGTTTAAATGTCTTGTCTATTTAGATGCATAGATCTTGTTAGCATTGCCTGATTGCTCAAGGTCCATTGTTGTTGTGACTTCTGCTGGCCCTGCTTGTGCCATTTCCATGCAAGAGGGGTGAGGGTCATGCCTTTTTATTATCCACAGGCCCCAGAACCAGCCCCCCACACACGCCCTTCTCAGAAAAGCATGACCTTTCACCTCGCCAGCATCATCGTGCATGGGTGGAAGAAAACAAACAATCGTTATCTGTTTTATTTATTTATTTCTTTGGGGGGGGATAACTAATAATAATTTGAAAGCAAGAAGGAATTTTTCAAATGTTCTGTTTCTTCTGTAGTATTGATTTATCAATAAAGTGATTTAGTCTTGCTGAAACACAGTCTGGATTGTTTTGTACTATAAAATGTCAAATATCGTCACAGTTTATCAGTTACTTATTTGACTGCATCCCCACTTTAGAACACCAAGAAAAGGTCTGCACTCCACATTGTTTCAATAATCCATTAGACTTTATTTGTAAAAAGCAGAGGTGGAGTTTTGAAAAATATGTCTAGTCGAAACATTGAAAAAGGCTGACGGCTGCTTTCACAGACCCTGATTAGCACTAATCTTGGACTTAAAGTAATCCGAGATTAGGACCAATCGGAGTGTGTGAAACCAGACACTCATCTAAAAATGTGTCCTTGAATTCAAGTTTCTATATTCAGCACTATTGAGTGGTTCAGATACGTTGACACTGCTGCTGTTGCTGTATCAACCTGTTTATTAACCGTTTAAACAGAAAATGTACACTAGGACTAAAGCTAAAATACTGTGGCTGGTTTATAGACCACTATTAGCAGTAATCTTGGATTTGCCAATGTTACCTGAGGACAGGACACCCACAAGTAGTGCTAATTGGGGTCTGTGAAACCAGAAGTCAATGTTATTTGTATCACTTCTAATCCAGAGTCAGCTCATTTTGATTGCAAGTGTCCCAGTTGGATTAAAGAGCATAATTACACACCCTTACAAGAACACAGAGGTGCAAGTTGCCATTACTCATCATACTGGATTTCCGTGTACTGTGACTGATGTAAAGTGGATCTGGGAGATGCTGAGTTGTTGAACTGTTTTACTGGATTTTACCCACTTATGAGTAACCGTGCAATCTTTAAGGATTTGTCTATATTCCAGTAGATTTTATCCAGGTGTAATCTCATGCACAGAACATACAGAATTGTGATAGTTTTATTTAATAGTAGTTTTGGGATTTATAGTAAGTTATGTGTCATGTGTGGTGCCTTATTAAGAGAGATCATTTCGCCAACTGCAAGAAATGACAACTTACACAATAAGTTGCCCTACACACAACGTATGAAAGCAATAACATGCGACCAGGTGATATGGTCCTACATCCCCACGCCTAAAGGGTGTTGCTCCATAATATATATATATATATATATATATATATATATATATATATATATATAATAACCTCATCCTCCCCCCAATCTGTTAAAGTGTCCAGTGAAAGGCCTCTTCGTTGAATCTTTAGCCACTCAGGTCTCTTGGATACTGTGACTTACAGCAGACTCAGGCTTGTTTGTCTGATATAGTCTCTTGTTTTTACGGTAGTAGAAATTCTCCAACCGGACCTTGGTCTCTTTGTCGTTGGTAGCTGACTCGTATGAAGCTCTATTCCTCTTTCTTTCTGGAGTTGCGGCTTTGCTTAGCACAGTGACAGCACCTTGTTTAGAAATTTATGTTGAGCGCAAAATGTGTAGTCTTTTCTCTAAGTAGCTACCCCCATGAGATCATTTGTGTATCTTGCAAGTTTCACTGCCCTTTTAATGTTTATATCCTCTCCCACTCGGGACATAGATGCTTTATTTCTTCCTTGCAGTCAAACAGCTTGATTGTTGCAGTTGGGATTTATCTGTACGTAAGTTAACTGTCCTTCCAGAGCCTAGTCCAGTCCAGAGGCCAGCTAGCCCTGGTCACGCAGTTCAGTGGTCACACAGCTCCATATGCCTGCAAGCAAGGTGCCTTCATTTCTCTAGGCACAGAGATTGCATTGATTAATCCGGTAAGATTTCTCATACACTTTCAGGTATTAATATCATATTCAGGGAATATGCACCACAACGTCCACTTTAAGCCCAGCACAGAAACCAGGACCAGAGGACACAGTTGGAAATTAAGCACCAATAGATATAGTGCAGAGGGAAGAGAGACAGTTCTTTACACAGATAGAGAGTGTTGAGGGTACGAGTATGCTGATACTTGTACTTGTAAGTGCCTCTAAGAATTAGGCCTGCTTATTGGCAGGTATTATATAAATACATTCCCTGTCAGGTTATGGCATCAATATGGTAGTACAGAGGTAAAAATGTCAGTTCCCTGGATGAATGGAAAATTCGTTTCCAATCAGCTTTTAAAACACTCTAAGCAGAAGTTACTTGCTATTGATTGGTACATAATTGGAAAGGTGAGGGAAGTACCACTTTTTCTTGTTTTGAAATCACCACATTAATGAATGGATTTATTCAATGCATGCTAATAAATGCTTATTAAAGGCAATTAAGAGTATGAGTATCAGCACACATCAATTGAAGGTATAGAATGGGTTAGTTTGCCATGATGTTGTTCCTTGCAGCACCACTAGATGTCACTGTGTAACAAGTAAAACACAATCCCTGGGGGGGATTTTAATAATACATTTAGGAGGTAGTGGCATAGTAATGGGATGAATGAAAGCTGCTGTAGATGTTCAAGTTTTGAATAATGTTCCTTTTAGCTTAGAACAAAGAAGGGTAAAGGGAGACTTAATTTAATGTTTTAAAATCTAAAAGGAGTTGACAAAGATAACCCTAGCATATACTTTAAACTTCAAAACCAGGACTTGAGAAACACAAACAGGACAGAGGAAGGGAAAACTAATTGATCACAGGTGCTCTACAAGGGTCTAATTCACTAAGTTTGTGCTTCAGTGGATTGTTTGCTCCAACTGTTTTCAAAGAGGAGTGAGAGAACAATAAATTGCTTATTTTACAAAACCTGATGTAGATATAAAGCACTCTGAGCTGTCTGTTTGTAGTTTTGAAGTAGGAACAGCTTTTCAAAGTGCAGCAAACTCCACATCGGAACATACTCTTAGGAGCCTGCAGGCTTGTCTTTTTTTAAAATCCTTGCTTGTTATTAATTATTCTTTTTTTAATCTATGTATAGAACTGAAGAGGTGGAAGATATCAGGACACAAGACAATAAATTACAGAACTAACTGCTAGTACTACAGTGCTGTGAAAAAGTATTTGCCCCAAGCATTTTCTGCATTTTGCATTTTTTTCACATTGAATTTGGTCAGACATTTTTATGGGTTGTAGTAGTATATAGACGGAGTCTGAGAGAAAAAAATGACACCAAAGTTTGGTGCTTCTTTCATTTGTAATCAAACATGCAATCTTCAAGTTTGAAAAAGTTATTGCCCCCCTAGTTAACTCAACCCAATTAAAGGGTTAGTTAGGGTCAGCAGTTTGAATACTTTGGTTAACAGTCAGGCCTGATTTAGGCCAGCCCTGCCCAATATAAATCTGACTAATTTTGGCCCTTACTATCACAGTGAAGTTGTCAGCACACAAGTTCTAGAGGCACATCATGCCACGATCAAAAGAAATTCCTGGATGGAGAATGTCTAGCCAACTGTCCATGAGCTGAAGTTGAAGCGCAGCTGGGTCATGCAGCAAGACAATGATCCGAACCACACAAGCAAGTCTACATCAGAAAGGTTGAAGAACAAGAAATTTTAAGTTTTGGAATGGCCTAGTTAAAATCCAGACCTGAACCCCATTGGGATGTTGTGGCAGGACCTGAAATGAGCAGTTTATGCTCGAAAACCCACAAATGTCACTGAGTTGAAGCAGTTCTGCATGAAGGAGTGGGCCAAAATTCCTCCACTGTGCTGTGAGAGACTGATCACTAATTATAGGAAGCATTTGGTTGCAGTTATTGCTGAAAAAGTGGCGTAACCAGTTCTTGAGTCTAAGGGGGTGATTACTTTTTCACACGGGGGCATTGGGTGTTGCGTAACTTTCTTTAATAAATAAATTAAATAAGTATCAAAATGTTGTGTTATTTGTTCACTCAGGGTCCCTTTTATCTAATATTAGATTTTGGTTGAAGATCTGATAACATTCAGTGTCAAAAATATGCAAAAATGCAGAAAATCAGACAGGGGGCAAATACTTGTTCAGAGCACTGTATATTACATTTAACTGTATATAGAACCTGCTGACGTACAGAGGAGAGAGGCCTGGGTTTACAAGTTTAATGGATTGTTAAAGTCGACGAGATGGAGAAATAAGATCCCTGGGTCAAGGCGGCCCAGGTCATTTGTTTCCAGTCTGCTGAGTGACAGTGAACTCACACACATATCAAAGTGTAGCAAAGTAGCAGTGTAAAGTAGAGCACTAAGAGGCATAATAAAGCAAATTAAAAATCATTAAAAACCATGACATGGAAAATGCAAAGTATAACCGGAAAAAGCATGGAGAAGAAACTGCTAAATAACTGCAGATTTAGTGTGAACTTCTATAAAGCTGGAGTCAGCTGAACCTTGCCTCTCCTGGGCTCAGAGATTCGGCTGGGGTCTGTTCTTCAGAAAGGCCTGGGGGGTGAAAAGGGGCTTTGTCTGATTTTAGAAAAAAAAAATGGGCTAGATTACTTCAAATGTCATTAGCGTTGTTTTTGTCTGAAAGGAAACAAAGAACACCATTTATAAAGCTTATGTCTGGTTTCAAAGACCTTTCTTGGACTGCCTCATATCACCTAACCTAAGGTAAGGTTGTCCAGTGTCAGTGTTGATTGGGGTCTGTGAAACCAGACAAATAAATAATAAGAGATAACTTCGGATTCACTCACAAGCATCTCTGTTTAATGTCTGTTTGTATATCTTTAGTTTGGTAACTTTATTTCCTGGCTTATTACTATCTGATGTCTTGGAGTAAATAGCTTGGGGAATCTAACTCAATGTGACTTTACCAACTGGAATATGACCTAATACACCACCATAATCCTGACCTGAGGACTGAGGCTAGATATAATAGGGAAGACAAAGCTGAGGCTATCCAGCTCCTCTCATTGGTGCCCAAAGGAACGAGTGTTCTGGGGGCTGAGCATACAAGACATGTACATGTACCATTGCTATCCCTTAAAAAAAGATCCCCTAGTAAAAGCATATCAAATTATAATAAAGCACAGCAAAAGCATGGTAAGCATTGGCTAAGCATTGTAATGACCGGAGAGGTTTGGTAAAGCATGTTAAAAAACAAACAAACAAACAAACAGGGTAAATGCATAGTAAATCCATGGAAAAAAAACATGGGTAAACTGAAAAATGACCATGCAAAATGACCTTGATAAACTTTCAAAGGCTGTGGGGGAATTTCACTAAAGGAAACCTTTCCAGCTATACAAGAGATATATAGGAGAGAGACTGTGATGTTTTATTAGGAGAAGGAGATTGGGTGCTGTGCTGGCTCCTCTAATGTTATTAAAAGGAGATTGGGTGCTGTGCTGTCTCCTCTAATGTTATTGGAAGGGTCTTTGTGTGAATGTTCCATTGTTCCATTGTTCTTTGAGCAGGGCACACGGTATCATATGACGTGCTGTAAATAAAGAAGTGCTCAATACAGTACAATACATGCTTTCTGCAAAGGGTTTACCAGTATATACTGGCAGTGAGGGAATGGTTTTGAACCCCAGCCTCCTGATTTCTGAGGCATGAGAAGCATGTGTGTGTGTGCCCCTGTGTATGTATGTGTATTTGTGTGCGCCGCTGTGTGTGTGCTGCTGTGTGTGTGCTGCTGTGTGTGTGTGTACCACTGTGTGTGTGTGTGTGTGTGTGTGTGTGTGTGTGTGTGCTAGGATGGGCTGAATGGTCTTTTCTCACACTTTTCTTATGTTCTTATGTTCTTATTAACATTGAGATTACCTGGAAATTCCAGGTTTCCACAAATTAAAAATACAATAGCATAACACAGTACTGTCAGAGACACTGTAATGTACTGTATTATAATATTTCAATACAACAGATCCACAAAAAACTATGGCTCTGATTATATGCATGCACATGCAGTTTTGTGTATGTAGTGGAACTCTGACGCTTTCTCAATCTGATTCTGCGTGTGTTTCGCATTGCATCCAAGAGGGTGTGTGCGTGTGTTTTCTGTGAATCGGGAATCTGCTCCAATCTCATTGGCTGGGCACAAACTGTCCTGGCATTTTCTGCGCGTGTTGCCATTGAAGAATATTGTGCACTGAGCGAAGGGGGAGGGGCTCTTATTGTTGGACACGCCCCTTGATGTATAAAAACCAAAGACCGGTCAGCTGAAAGCTATAGACTCGAGAGTCAGTCAAGTTAGTAGACAGAGACGTTGTGTTGAACTGCACACCGATAACTTTTCCATTCCTCGTTAGTCTGCGACTTGCAAATTATTAGTATTTACAATTTGTATTAGAATAGACAATAACCTTACAGCGAAGAACGCCTTAGAAAGAAGTAAAGCAGGAGGAAAAGGACAACTTGAACATTTTCTCTGTTTTTTTTTTTTTTTTTTACTCCAACACAAGTTTAGAATTCATGTCTGTTTATTTTTCCCCGCTTCACTGGTGAGTACCTACCTGCATTTCGACTCGCTCCCTCGCTCTCGCACCTCCGCGAGGTGGACGATGACCAATGGAATGTTCTCTCTGGGGCTTTAAATATAAAACGTGACTGTTTTCAGACTGGACAGACATTATTAGTCTGTAGGCGAATAAACCTGCTTGATTTTGCATGATATTTATCAATGATTATTTCCTGCACTTTTTGCATGAGGCTTAATTTTCTCGTATTACAAAAAATCTATTTTATAATGTGCTACTAGTCTAGCAGGATTTGGCTGGGAAATGCGAACTGCTCTAGCCAAGCTTTTTAATTCTCAGAAGTACCTGCTTTTTACACGGTACAGACAACGTATGTTCGATTATCTTTCATTATTTATTTCACTTGTAAACAATAATAGTAAGACAGTAGGTCATTGATTTGTGTTTTGTTTTTACAAAGATGTTACAAATAAGAGGAATTGAAATGCCATTTGTTGAAACTAAAACGGACTATTTGTCACGTTTCAACGTTCCGTTGACTTATGAGACTTTGCGGTGAAAGTGCTTGGATTGACTTGACATTTCCTTCCGAAAAAACATTGTTGACATTTTATGTCTTTTGGTGACTAATCCATAACGCTAATGCCGATTGATAATTCAAAAGCGTATGTCTATGGGGAATTGTAAGTCTTCACCGTATTTACCTCGTGCAAAAGTATGTGATATAGGATGAGCTTAACAGTCGCAGTACAGTATAATTATTATTATGAACACAGTCGGATGTGCCATCGCCACAGCAGGAAGTTGTGCATAGAAAAACCGGCTAATTTGTTTCACGCAAAAAATAAATGCAGTTTGAGTACGGGCTGGGTGGGGGTGGGGGGTGTTTGAACAGACTATTTCAATGTACGAATTGTTTTGAAACAAGCGGTTTTCTTTAGGTATCGCTATTGATTGCGTAGGTGATTGACAGTATTTAACTTCAACTTGACCATGCTTACTTTGTTTTGAGTGTTTATTAAGATATTTTGTCTGGCTCTCCTGGTCACAATGCGCTGGTATAGACTCTTTACCTGGGTAGATCTGTACTCACGTAGCTTACCCTGTCAATCGGATGGATGAGTCGAATGCTGCGAATGGATCTGTATTCAAAACCGTATTTTATCGCCGGCGTGATAGGCCTTTTATAAAACAATCCTCTTTGAACTACAGGACCAGAGAGGTTTAGTTTATGGGGATAAATAATGCAGGTACAGCGAAAGCAGAGTGCATTGCTAAGATGTGGATGAATTGCAGTTACTTGGCATGCACTTGTTGTATACAGCACAGTAGCTAGATTTTAATAAACAATGATGCTACTGTATAAAGTAGCAGGCGATACAATATTTTGAAATGCATGTAGTTGGTAGAGGTGTAACAATGCACTAATGTCACAATACAATAGGTATCATGGTATAAAATTAATGATTGGAATATCTGTCACACCTGTGGTGGTCCAGATTTACGACTTGTATGATACATAATACGATCGAGTGATCGTTTAACAAAATAGGCATTTGTTTATATAACGTGAGTATGTGTTTATACCAACTGTACAACAAGCTTATTCTTTAACATGAACCACTTTTGCTTTTGGTCTTGTGTCCCGATCCCTACTTTACATTGAGTAAATCTGGTTTATCGTGTAGAATGATTCGCTAAGAATTGTACGGTTTGTATTGGGGTTGTACCGGTCGTAAGACTGCCGCTAGTAAGCGTTTGTGTATATTCCCAAACACGCCATGCTGTGACTATTCGTATTTCCTGTGTTACGATGTGTAATCGCTACACAAGCCATAATACTAGTACTGTATTAAATGTGACATTTTGAAAGCTAACATTATTCAATTTGTTGTTTTTTCGGTGTCTGGGAAAACTATACAGTGGTATATAATTCAATATGTTAACATCATTCCTCAGCAGGTTTCATTTGACTTTAAGAAACAATTAGCAAACCAAATGAGGCAGGCTGTGTTTTAAGCCAAAAAAAGCTGTAGGATATCAGTATGTCGCACAAGGTCACATTGGAACTCCGACAGAAACATACTGCCTCGGGTATTTTAATATGAATTGCTTTATTTGCATTTGGAATGAGAATTTCTCACTCTAAAAGAACTAACTGGAAACACGCACAACCCGAAACTACTACCAAAATAGGGTGAAAAAAGGCGAGACTTATGTTTATTTCCCCATGGAGATTGCCCCACAGTAATCCATATAAACCTGTGTCGTTTCCTCCTGTTTTCTTTCCAACGTATTTTCCGAAGTACTGGTACCCTCACATACATGTGTTGGTCTTGTAATAGCGTGTCAACGTTGGTGTTTTGTTTAACATGTCTTCCTCGCGATGACATTGTACTTGTTTGTTTTTCAGCGCCACTCTCTTTCTTCCTAGGTGCAGCTTTCAGACATTTACACGTTGTGATCTGCGTCACGTTCGCGCCGCAGCACACCTGTGATACGCGACACGTGACTTGGTTGCAAGAAAAGTCATATGATCACAGCCCCTTCTCCTCCAATGCTGTACGGCGTGGTAAAACAAACTTCTTCCGAGCCATACAGTCACACGCTACATATATAAAATATGGCCCTGGGCTGCAGCCCTTAAAGCCCCCGAGTTAATCCGGCCCTGTACTACTGCACTGAAAGGGCCATAGTCCTGACTATGTTGTCACCATTCTGTTTATAAGATTTCCCCTGAGCACTGGTGCTTTGCAATACTGGACATACGGTCGGTACAGACAACAGAATGCGTAGCACCTAGTGCAGCATGAGGGCTTGGATTCATGAGAGACCTCACAGACATGGATGCAGGCAGGACACTCACTGAGGGCAGATTCGGCTAGTGAGGCTAAGAGTGAGTCTGCTGACTGGTAGGAGAGAGACTGTATCGCTCTATGCCCCTCAACCCCCTCCAGTACAGTGCAGATGTGCTGAAGTTTTAAAACGGTTCTCAAATGTTGTAAGGTCGTCAAAGATACACATATCGGGTTAGCGGTAGTGTTCATGCAGTAGGATGTGTGCAGTGTAAGGTTGTACAGTTTTTTTTTTTTTAGTAGTCCACCCCCCATGTCCACTTCAATCTTGTAGTGCACAATTTCCTGAATTTTAGGATTAAACACATTTAAACTTCACAGAATCAATCTAACATTCCCAGTGCAGCATGCCTCACAAAAACTGTTCTGTTACAAGATACTATAGGTAAGCCAATTCATTAAGTTCAATCAACTAAAACATTAAGAACTACAGTATGCCTTAAATACATGTTTCTAATCGCAGGTAAACCAATTCCCTGACCTCTATTTAAACGGGCTCAGGGAAGTTAAGCAGTGCTTCCATTGTGAAAGGCGGAAGACCGCCCAGGAATGTGCGTTCTAACTTGGCTGAAAGCAGGATTAGCTCTTGAGATTTAAACTGCTGCGTCACCGCAGCATCTTTTTCTAATTAAGGCGCTGTTGTGTAAATTTAGCTTGGTGTCGTAGCTACGACATACTGGTGTAAAGCTGCATTACTGGGAAGGGGATGCAAGGATGTTGCTAGCCAACATGCTTGCAATCTCTGGGGACTTGTATCAAGATGCCTCGCTCTCAAACTGAACGGCCACACGCTGGCAGTGCTAGAGTGTGTCCGAGAGGGAGAGGGCACACGGACCGGAGTGTCTTCAATATTCTGGACCGGGAGATGCCATGGTGTGTTTTTTAGCTTTGAGGAACAGTTTCGAGCAACACGTAAGCTGTAATTTCTACATTGATATCTGTCTTAAAGTTTAGAAAGTTCATTTGAATGATTCAAAATTGCATTAATACTAAAAATACCTACCGGTAGTCCTATATTCTTTCAAATTGTTTTATTTATTATCCACCAGAAGTACAGTACCAATCAGTGGTGAATATTGAGTTTTGACAGTGTGGCTGTCTCACGATCGACATGATCAGAGCCAGTTCAAACCTTGCTTGTAATATTCCTATGGGTCTTTTTTTGGTATGCCTGTTTAGTCTTGTGTTCTACTCGTTCTGTCTTGACATTTTCTTTAACCTGTGTAAAGTGAAAGAAGTTTATATATAGTATGTGTTGCTACCCCCACATGTTGTCAAATCTGTAGACACTGGTGAAATCTGTGTCTTGGAGACCACAGATTGAATCATTCTACTACTTGGGGTGGAAATGCTGTAATGCTGGTTACCTCTTCAAACCATTTAACATCAGAATCAAGTCTAAACCAGGCAATATTAAAAACATGTTGGACAAGTCTCTCCTGTTGTGAGAGACGAGCGTATGGCAAAGTCTTATAGTCTCAGACTCCCTTATTTATGCTTTTCTGCTTTGGGTTGCAGTGTTCAAAAACACATGAGTAACATGGCCGACAGTGTGTCTATTTCAGCTTGTCATTCTCAATAAGACCTGCAAATTAGTTTTGCACGCCCCCAGTAGTTTCAGAATGATTTTGATCCTCGAACATGCATTACGCTACTGTTTAGAACAGCAGGGCCTTTGCAGTGACTATTTACCAAGCTGGCCATGGGACGGTTTGATGGCTTCTGAGCATAAAAGCGTTAAAGTGAATCATACTGTGCAGTAGGGTCTGCATCCGCTGAGACCTTTTTCAAAACTTGCTAACCTAGATTAGTTAATCTCTGTTGTTAAAGCACTGCAACTAAAAAAGCTTACCATGTGTTCATAAAATTGCTTAAGTGGAGGTATTTACCGTCTCTGCGTAATAGTGTAGACTTGAAAAATCTAATAAGTAGAATAACCCCAAACTATTTGTTTGCAACAGCTACATAGTTGGAAGGGCATTGCAAAGTACAGGCTCCTCCTCTGGTGGCTCTTGCAGTTGTGTATGTGTTTGGATTTCTGGCTTCTTACACAGTAGGTTGTTTATTTACATAACCTGTTTGTGTTGCCGTTCAGAGCTCTCTCCGGATTTCTGCACTGTGTGCATGGCACTGACATGCAATTTAAGGCGGCTCAAACTATATAATGTAATGGAAGCCTTGATAAACACTGATCTGCCTAGTTTTATAGATCATGCTTGAGGATCTCTTTAATGGATAACCGATATTGCACAAAAGCTTCCCAAGAACACGAAACAAGTTGATTGTGACTTTGAAGTGCTAAAACATATTGTTTGGATCAGTGTTATCTGAAAGTTGCCACATGTTTTCAGTAAAGGTTTGTGTGTGGGTGTCTTTTCTTTTTTTTTTTTTTTTTTTTTTTAAAACGGCAAGTCTTATTAGATGTATTTATGGGAAATGCAGCTTTCCAAAAATAATATAGAAAGTGCATGGACAGATTGTACACTAAAATTTATGCATTTAATTTCAGAGCAACAGAAGTTCTTTTTAACTCCTTTCTGGGCGCAATCTCCCATTCCTTTTTGCGCGAGAATACTAATAGTAAAACATCGGCAGAGCTACTGGTATTTGTTTGGTAACTCATATGGCATACAGCCTTGTATATTTTTATAAAGAAATTGAACTACAAATCCTGTAGGGTAGTTTCCCGCAGTGTTCACTTATTGAATTTGATGCAGTTTTAGTGTTTCTATGTATGACATGTTCTTGTCTGTCTGCAGCTCTGTGTTCCTGCGCTCTGCTGACATGACCGAGGTAATGATGAGCAACACCACCATGGATGACATCCGGCTTAGTCCCAGCAAGGACCGCCTCTCCTACCAGGTAGTAAATGGAGGGTTATAAAGAAATTGAATGACATTTGAAGGGGCTTGCTTTAACTAAACTTGGTGACATCAGCCAAATGTGTTTTGTTACATGTGCACACAACAGTAAATGTGCATTTGAGGAGTGTGTTGGCTCGCTGGTTTGTTTGCCATTTCACTTGGGTAGAAAATCACAAGATCCTACCACAAGAGGCTCTGCTTGGCCTGTTGTCATTGTGCTTCTGCTGCTGTGCAAAGCCCTTCCCAAGCAAAGGCACAGAGTTAACTTGCTCACCCTTTAGCACAGAGCACATGCATTCCTGCAAAGAGTTTGTTTAAATGGAGTGAATGGCTTGAATTCCTCAGATTAAGCCAGACTATGAACTGTCTTCGTTAGACAGGTCAATTGGAGCCATGCAAGGCTGCAGTCTGTGGGCTCTCTGGAAATGTTTAGACAGTTTAATGAAGGCACTCGTCTCTCAACACTGTGGAATCTGGAAGTTAACCACTGCAGACGAGAGGATGAGTTGCTGCACGATGCACTCTGGCTTTTCTGTAACACGATGTTGCCTAACTCCTCTTAGCTTAAAAGGATAAGGCAATCTAACAGTAAGTAGAATTACACTTGCATTACAAACTCAGTGAAATTACAAAATTGTGTGAAAACCTAAAATGGTGTTTGCTGAAGTTATTTCTTCTGTTGAATTCATAAAATGAACCCAAACACTTCTCTCGTGCATTTTAAACACAACCTTAAGGCTCTCTCTATTGAAAGCTCGAACATGCTAGGTGCAATTCTACAGGGATACTATTATTTATAGTCTCTGATATGGTGGAGGAAGTGCTCTTTAGGCAGAGGGGCTTTTTTCAGGTAACCCCTTCTGAAGGCAAATTAGCTGGTGGCAGGAAGTAAACAGATGCTCAGGAAATCCCCTCCCAGAAGGAGCTTCAGGGGTTATAACATAATGTCTCTCCTGAGGAAGGGGCTGGCATCTTCACAAGGAAACGAGGATCTCGCAAAGATATCTTGCTTCATCAGAGATGGAGAGAGAGAGAGAGAGAGAGAGAGAGAGAGAGAGAGAGAGAGAGAGAGAGAGAGAGAGAGAGAGAGAGAGAGAGAGAGAGAGAGAGAGTGAGCTCTCCTGCGACTGATTCAACTGATTTATTTGTCTAAGATACGGTTCTACTCTATAAGCACCTAGAGAGAAGAGAGAAGAGAGAGAGAGAGAGAGAGAGAGAGAGAGAGAGACTGACTTGCTGACTAAGTTGCTAAATTGAGCAGATTTGCTTGCCAAATACATCTCTTGTGGCGGGCTGTATTGCCTGTCCAAGAATATCTGCAGCTTGTTTTGCAAGAGCACCATACTATATTTCATAGTCTCTTTATGATCTATCGACTGCATTATTTTTAGAAATCTGTTGCACAGAACTGTTTATAAAACTGACAATAGCGGTAGTCTAATGGAGTCTTTAGGCATTCCAAGGAGATCTATGTCCTTTAACTTGACTAAAAGAGAAGTAGATTTGTGGTGGTTGTCGTTTCGGACATTAGCTGTGCCTGAGCTGTATTCTGTCCCTTCAGCACTGACACTGTGCCGTGATACTTATTATTACTGCCTACTGTGAAGGATGGCTAAATTTGATATCTGAAATTAAGTCTAGCAAAACTGATTGGATGTCAAACTATTTTATTCATAAATAGACTTTGAGAACTAGAGAAGTACATTTCACATCTTATAGTAGCTAGAAAACAAGTGCTGATAAGATATGTTCTGCATGTGAATTAGTGCCAGATAACAGTTTAACAGGGTACCATTCTTCCTGGGTTTAGGTTCTTGAGTGCTGCACAAAGTCTCAGATCCCTTAATATCCTTTACTGTTCACAGGCAGTAGGGTGTTCTGTTGGCTTGTGAAGTCACTCTGCCACCTTGTGCTGCTGTGGGTGCCACTCCCATCTTGGACAGCATTGTCGGATTGTGGCACATTGTCACCCTGTACCTGTTCCGTATTAAACGACTAGAAGAGATTAGCATTGTCTTTTAGGCTTTATTGCAGTGCACTTTAATATGCACATCTCGGGCACATTGTTTTGGGGTAGTGTACAGTAGATGGTATAGGATGTCTATTAAGGAGGCAGTGTGGTCCAGTGGTTAAAGTCCAGGGCTTGTTACCAGAAGGTCACTGGTTCAAATCCCACCCTGCCATGTACTTGCTGTGTGTGACCCTGAGCAAGTCACTTAACCTCCTTGTGCTCTATCCTGTGGATGAGATGTTAAATCAATGTCCTATTGTAAGTGACTCTGCATATAATGCACAGTTCACAGCCTACCTCTGTAAAGCACTTTGTGATGGTGCTCCACTATAAAAGGTGCTATATAAAAATAGATATTTATTATTATTATTATAATAATAATATAGTCTACAGCCAGGTACTACACTGCAGCTGAGGGCTTTGTAACTTGAGGCTCAATTTGAAGGCGCTGGGGTGGTCTGGAGGAAGTGGTTAGTGCTCAGAGACCATGTCCCCGTGCATCTGATAAGAGCACTAGATGATGAAATATGTTGGTTGTAATTTTTTTAGTATTTGGAAATTCTCATTGAGGGCTTAACATTTTATTGACTTCCAGTTAAACTGCTTGCGTGTTTATTTCAAGGTATTGTAGCACGCCTTGAGACAAACCCTTTAGAAATAGTTTTCTCTGTGTTGACTTTCTGAGCTCCTAAAATGTTACTTTTTAGTTGAAGAAATGTAATCTTCTCCTGCAACAAGCGCTCATAGAAACTGTTATAGCTAAACAGGTTAACAGTTAAAAGATCAATTACTCATAAATAAGCTTTAGCTCTTGTCAAGTAAGGCTGTTGCAGTGTTTGGTAATTAAGGATTTGTAAACAATTAAACTGATGAAGGCCCTACTGTACATGAACAAATTATATATGGTGCTGTTGTGTGACTCCATTGCTGCAATACAAACAGACTCTGAAATGCAGTTAAGAATAATCAATTGATTTCTGTTTGCAGTATCTCAAACTGTATTGACAAACTATTGAAATATCTATCTGGCATTGACTGGACTTTAGTAATATCATTTGATTGGAATTCCTTGTACAGGTTGTGCTGGGACAGCTATGTGAGGGTTGCTGTGCTACTGAGTCTGTACAATAGGTTTACCTTTCCTAGTCTGGTATGTGCGGATCCGGTCTTTTGGCTGTTTCGCAAGAGAGCCAGGCTGCTTTCTGTATACCGTATTTCATGTTTCCATCTGCACAATGACTAGTCTCTAAAATTTCAATCTCCTCATATACCAGTATCAAACTGGGGCTGCCTCTGGTTCCATCTGCAGCATACAATCAAATCGGAAACCGGATGCTTACTCAAAGGTTAAATTACTTCTACTATCACCTTTTATATAATTGCTGTTTATACATTTCTTTACTTGTCACTTGTACTTTCCAGCTGCACAAGTAAAGAAACAAACTTTCCAACTGGCAACCAGACCTGCTGAAACCCTGTAACTTTTATATCTGATGGGTTTATCCTGATGTACTGGTTCAGACTTTGGATTTTGGCTTTCAGTGGGGCAGTTGTATAGGGGAATGGCATACTAGTTCAGGAGTCTTGCAACTCCATGTGGTTGTCTTTAACCAGTTGATGAAATGCTGCCATATGAAACCTCTTAAGGGGTTAGGAAGTGAAGCTGTGTGGACTGAGGGATAGCCAGCGCTGTGCATTGATTCCATGGAGTTTATTGGACAATGGTTGGGCAGAAAAGACTCATTCCCACATGCCTTCCACTGCTGGAAAAATTGTGTTGTAGAATTTAACTTGGATAGCTCGCCTTTTTTATTTATTTTACTTTAAGCACTATCTCCTTGACATTCTCCAGTGCCCTCAAGAACAGGAGGCCATACAAGTACTGCAAGACTATGTAATAGTGTACTGTTCATTTTTAGCCTGTTTTGCTGCGTCAATTTAATTAACTTGACTGCTAATTACCGATGTCAAGCATTTTTCAAGAAACTGACAACTAGAGGCAGTGGATATAAAGGGGTTTGCACTAATAAACCCTTAGGTGCTTGATCAGACGCCAGTGAAAGGATCTGTCCCATGCGTTTGTGTTGGATTACGACTGTGCACTTATATATAAAAAAATTTGTGATTTTATTATGTCTTCCTCTCTTTTCTGTGCAGATCTTCCCGGACCCATCTGACTTCGAGCGCTGCTGCAAGCTGAAGGACCGCCTGCCCTCCATTGTGGTGGAGCCCACAGAGGGGGACGTGGAGAGTGGAGAGTTGCGCTGGCCCCCTGAGGAGTACCTAGTAGAGGAGGAGCAGGAGGAAGAGAAGATGTGCGAGGAAGCCCCTGGCAAGGACAAGCAGTCCTAGAGCTCCCTTGAAGCAGCAGGACAAAGGACATAGACAAGAGAGAGGGTGCCGGCCTACACAGCTGCCTGCCTTCATCACCCCTCCCTCCTTTGAGAGGGCTCACACCTTTTTGCAAACTCTTTTTCCATGTGCACACTCTGTTACGCCCTGGGGTATGTTTCTGCTGACTGCAGTTCTTATAAGAAGAAAGACCAGGGAAGGAGCCAGAGCTGAAGCTTTTCCTGTTGTGGGACGTTGCTCCTTTTGAGATCTTTATCAGATTTGTGTTCTGTATTTATACTTATATTTTTTGTGTATGTTTGTTTGAGTAGTGCAGCAGCGGTGGGTACTAATTTGGGTGCGTCGCCCCCCCACAGCAGTATTTGGGTACCTTTTTTTTTTTTTTCTGATGCATTGGCTTCCAATCTGTCTGGAGTTCAGTATTATTCACTTTATGCTTTCTCATGTACTGGTTATATTAATCTTAATCTTCAGCCTGCCTTAAGGCCTTTGCTCACTGGATCCATTCCATCCTTTTAGAAGCAGTTGTGTGTCAATCTGTTGCACAGTAGATGTGTTAATATCGTACTTCAGAGCGCTGATGTGCAGTGGAGGCTTTGTAGGAAATATACCTAGTTTCAGTATGTTCTGTAAATTCTTACAGAACTTTGAACACAAACATTTTTAAATGTAGTATAAACTTAATGATCAGCAAACGATTAGAAGTTTACTAATTAAGTTTCTACTAGATTACAATAAGGTTGTTAAGCAAAACAAACAAAAAAAAGATTGCACAACACGCTTGTCCTAGCATCAGGAACCATATGACCAATATTTAATTTTTCAAACACTTGCTCCTGTCTAAAAGTTGGAAAGCTAGCAATGAGCTACCGAAAATATTTTCCATCGCTTTCATCTACTGCCCCTCTTTTCTGACTGTTGAGCCCTGACTGCTCTTGCCCTGTCACGCTGCTTTCTCTGTCTCCAGGTTATGCCATTGTTTCTTCCTTAATTACAATTGAAATAAAGTATATGCTTGCAGTAATCTATGCTACACAAAATCCAGGGTTTCATAATATGTATCATTCGTTCCCAAGTCCATGGCAATGTCTTTCCATATATGCGTTTTTTTTTTTTTTAATATATACACAGTCTTTGTTGCATTTTATAAAAGTAATTTGTTTGGTAGCACACAATTCCATTTTGTTCAGGGTACTGCAATAACCCA
This sequence comes from Polyodon spathula, assembly GCF_017654505.1. NCBI lineage: Eukaryota > Metazoa > Chordata > Actinopteri > Acipenseriformes > Polyodontidae > Polyodon > Polyodon spathula. The sequence continues at coordinate 53,535,229 of NC_054539.1, forward strand.
TGTGTCTTCCCAGTTTTTCATTGGTCATTTTTAACACACGTCAAATCTAACTTGTTTCGATTCCAAAATTGACTCAATGTTGTACGACAATTACGGGCTCTGCAAGGTGCAACAGGGAATGCCCCTCCCCCGTTTAGTCACTCGTTAAATTCGGATTCGTTATCGGATCCAGTGTGCAATGTCCTTTTATCATCAGCTCACCAGAACCAGTCACTGTAATCGGCAACACCCGCAGCTTCAGTCCTCTCTTTCCACTGCTCTTTGTCTGTCTTGTTCACTGTACTGGAATTGTGCAGATCCCGGAAACGCAGACCTTCACAGAACTTTTGTGAGGGGCGCTCCGCACTGTACAAGCCCATGAAAGTACCTGTGGTATTCATGCAGCCTGGTTTTAACTATCTGGGAATTGGTGGTATACCCTTTCTACAGTGATCACTGTATTCTGAAGGAATTAACCCATGTTGCATCACGTGTGTGAGAAGTCCTCCTAATCTTGCTTTCCCATGGCCTGTTGAACTACTTTTAAGCAGGTTTGACAACCCTTCAGTCTGAGATGTGGATGCCTCTGTACTCCATCAGAAAGGAGTGTGTCTGGCACTGCCAGCACATTGCTGGCTTGAACCTGTGGCTTACTGTTGTATGTGATGTTGTTGTTGTTATTATTATTACTATTTTTTTTTTCTTTTAAATATACACACTCTGCAGAGAGCTTTTGTTTGACACCTCTAAGACCGCAATAACATCTTTTGCTTTTTCACATCATTCAGAACTGTCCTGGGAAACTAAAAACTCTGGCTCTTCATCCTTTCCTTGCAACATCGGAGCACTGAAAGACTAGTCTGTTTCCAATACTGCAGCGCCGTCCCTTTTTAAAATTAGTAATGTTTACTGCACTTCAGACTTGGCAGATGCAGGGGGCTTTGTAGATAGCTCTGTATGATCCAGACAGCGTTCAATTGCTGGTCATGGGGTTGAAGCACTTAAAGGCATCTGCAGAGGATCTAGACTCTGATCATCTCAGAACGGTTTGGATTTCCATCACTGGGTGGGTAGGGGAGGCTCAGACAACACATGTGTTTGGTGGAATGTGCAGGAGCTATAGATCTGGCCATTTTAATAATGACCCACATAGGAAAACTCTTCCCCTAGTGAAGGTAACTTACCAGTCTGACAGATCAAAGGCTGCTGTTAATGCTGTTAGTTTTTGGGTTTATCAGTTGCAACAGCTAGAACAGTGTGGTGTGGTGCGAACCCAAGCCAAAGCCGTGTGATTGGGGGGGGGGTTGTGTGTGTTTTTTTAAATATTGCTTTAGGAATAGTACCTGTCCTGAACATGCTACATTGAGTGAATGGGGTTCTCAAAGTTGGCAGCTATTGGTTATTCTGTGATGCCACACAGCAGTTCAAAGTACTCTTCTCTCCTGTGGTAAGCAGCCAGCCTGCCCAGTTTGTCCAGTGTAAGCAGGACCTCCCATCTGCCTGCACATTCCTGTCATCTGTCTCCTCCTTTTCTACAAATGTTTGTGTAAATCCTATGATGTTGCTGATCTCAATGTATCTTGGTGGTTCTCTGAATAAAAATAGCTCTGTACATTTCTCTGTACTAATACGTAACATTTCTGTATTATCTTGCTTTTGTTTAATGCTCAGGGAGATAGCTGGCATTTTTTTCAAACTACTTTTCTGTCATGGTGACAGTTGTAAATAAATGTTTGGAAGTGCTTTCCAAGTTTGGAGTGCTGTTTTTCCTGAAGGATTCTGATTGCTCTCATTTTATTTTTAAATTTGCTCATCCTGCTTCAAGCATGTGTCTTGGTGAATGTCCTGTTGTCTTTTATACAGACACTGGTCTCCTATTTTCTGTGGAGAGCAGCTTTGCTGTTATTACTAAATGGAACATCAAATAGAACACTGGAGAGATTGTTGCATGTTCCCATGTGTTGCTACAGCTGTTTACGTAAGGTGGGTGTATTTTATATATTTTACACTGACTTTTTTTTTTTTTTTAATTGCATTCTCTGCCTCAAGATGGCTTCACAAATGAACCTGCATGTACCTAAGAACTGCATTTCCCATCATCCTCTTGCTCACATGTAACCGAAATGGATTTACCAGTGAACAAGATGATGATGATGATGATGATGATGGGGGGGTGGGGGGGGGGTGTAGTTCTGAGGTCAATGCGGGTACACGTGAAGCCATCTTGAGGCAGGGCATGCAATTTTAAAAGTTACAAAAAAAAAAAAAAGATTTTAAACTATATACACACACCTTTTATGTAAACAGTTGTAACAACAGATTGGAACATGTAACACAATCAAATAAAAATATCCTAATGTACCCTTTTAATAAGCATAGAAACAGCATTCTACGTACAGTTACTTTAAACCTGGTATAGATCAGGTACCTTGGTGGGAACAGCTTTCCTCTTAGGTAAAGTAAACCCTAGACTTTGTGTATTCGGCAATCTGTACTCTCCAAGGTGAAAACAGACCAATAATACTGTGTTGGTTCTAAACTGCTTGATGCTCGGGGAAAGCATTTAGGGCTGTCTGCTCACATGTTTTATTTTGTTAAATCTTTATCTGAGGTCTTGACATCAGACAGGCTTAATGTTTTCACAGCCATCCTGTTGGGACTATTTTTACTACTGATTTTTTTTTTTTTTTTTTTTTTTTTTACCCAAGCTGTTGCTCTCCAGGATATAAACCTTGAGATGAACCCTCTTATTTACAATCCAGTTCCCTTTCTCGCACTAAATACACTACAAAGACATTCGCAGTATAAAGTCAGCAAATCAAACATTGACACTTTAACATTACAAACACAGTCCAGCTTTAATATAGACTTCTATTGCATAGCTCATGTGTCTTATTAAACGCATAGTAAAACTAGGAATGGATCAGGCTGCTATGCAACAGGAGTCTTATTAACATCCCTGTAATAAAACATTTAATTGAGTGGTTACCCAGACCCCAACTGGTGCTAGTTTCGGACTATCTTAGAAGTCATAATCAGGGTCTCTGAAAGCCTGACCATTTCCATGTACTATATATCAAGCAAGTCAGCAAGTCTGCCTGCTTACCTCTGTGACCTAGAAAGGTCTGCGCTCTGTGTGCTGAGGAGCTCTTGTGGTTTAGAGCAGCTCAGCCTGGCTGCACTTGCAGTGTTTAACAAACTGCATGCTGCTCTGTTTGTGTCTGTTTTGCCTGTGTGTGACCCTATATTACATTGAAAAATTTATAAAATGCGCACAGACTGTACTGCTTGTTCAGTGTGGTCCTAAGCAATGTGTGTTTGAGTGTAACTGTAATAAATTATAAGTATATTATAGGCAATGAGAGTGTTTCTGAACAGTAGTATGGTATTTTTTTGTATAGGTCTGTCTGTGTGAGGTTTTTTTATTGTGTTTGTGTGCTTCCCTTTGTTTCAGAGGAGCACAGCAGGAAGCTGTTGTGCAGCGAGTGAGCTCTGAGAGAGCAGCGTCCTGAATAGATATAAATAGCAGAGGAAGTCGTGAATGGGGGGGGGGGGGGTGTTTACAGCACTGGTTGACTTCATTTTTAACTTTCTGTCTGCAACCCAGGAGATACTGTGGGAAAAAGTCAGAGGGGAAAACTTCTGATTAAACTGGGAACTGGGGCAAGCACCATACCTGACTGTGATAAGAGCATGCTGAACACCCTACTCTCAGCTCAATATCCTGCACCTTAATAATGAGCACAAGTCTAAACACTCAACTCTCAGTTCACCAGCACTGCCAGTACCTTGCAACTTAATAATAATGTGCATGAGTCTGTCTTCTATTCTCTGCTCGCTCTCCAATACTCAGAACTGGGGACCTGAGGCCAGCAAACTTAATAAACTCAATACAAGCCAGATAACTCAGTGCTGTGGATTGTTAGAGCCTGGGAATTTATATTTCTTTATATTCAGTTGAATGTTGTAAGCACTGGCAAACTGATGCTGAATGCAGAGCAGCTCTGTCTCAGACAGTCATAATCGCTGTTTACCTGGATAATTGCTGTTTTTGTTTCTGCAGCTGAACTGTTTTAGTATAAAAGTAGATAAGTACAGTATTTAAGTGCCCTGGAATCTCTGATCTCTGCCAGTTAATTACAGGTCTGTTTCTATGTCTGGGATGGCAGGTGAGGAGAGGAGAGAAGAGATAAAGAGACTTTGCATTTATGCCGAGTGTCAGAAATTTCCTTAAACCTTGTGGGTTGACTGCAGCTTTCCAGTGAGTCCGCATCAAGTGAACTAAAATGCTTTCTATCAAATCCTGCAGCTCTGTACTAAATTAATGCTGATTGCAGTGTACCAAAAAGGCTAATCTTGAAAATTGGTTTAGCTGACCTGAAGTGGAACAAGTTAGACCGATAACACTGTGTAACAATTTTTTTTTTTTTTGTTCCTGGGTAGTAAGTGCTATTTCCTAATTGCTTATGCCTCAAATGTATAAAAAATGACTATTATTCCCCACAAACTTTGCTTTTGTGACCAGAACAGTGATGTTTCAAAATATCACAATTTCCAATGGCAAAACGGGCAAATGTGTAGATTTCGTAAATCTCGAAAAACTACTCACTTCTAAATCTTTTGTAGTCATTTTTGTATTACTTTAGTATAAATACATGTTAATTTGGATTCATATGTTGTTTTTTTCTGACTTTATGTGAGCGAAAAAGATACACATTTGCCCGTTTTCCATTGAAAATAGTGATATTTTGAAATATCACTGTCCTGGTCACAAAAGCAAAGTTTGTGGGGAATAATAGCCATTTTCTATACTTTTGAGGCATAAGCAATTAGGAAACAACACTTACTACCAATATGGGTCCTTGTTTTACACACATGGTATCATGAAGGCTAACCGATTGGCTATTACACAATGCGGATTACGCCTACCATAAGTCAAAGTGTAATGACAACTGTTTGACTTTATTTACACAATTAACATTACTAGATCACAAACTATAATATATTTGTTGTGTACGATATTATATATTTTTATCATAGTCTGTGTGTCACTCACACCACCTTTGAATCAATATATATATATATACACACACACACACAGTGCCTATAGAAAGTCTACACCCCCTTGAACTTTTTTTCACATTTTGCTGTGTCAGTGCCTTGGAGTTTCATGCATTTAATGAGGATTTTTTCCACTCATCTACTCACTATACACACACTGTTAAGGGGAAAACAGTTTTTTATTGAAAAAAAATTATATATTAAAAATACAAAACTGAATATCATAATTGGATAAGTCTCCACCCCCCTGTTAATACTTGGTGGAAGCATCTTTGGCAGCAATTACAGCTGAGAGTCTGTTGGGATAGGTCTCTACCAACTTTGCACACCTAGATTTGGCAATATTTGACCATTCTTCTTTACAAAACTGTTCAAGCTCTGTCAAATTCCTTGGGGAGCGTTGATGAACAGCAAGCTTCAAGTCATGCCACAAATTTTCGATTGAATTTAGGTTGGGGCTCTGACTGGGCCACTCAAGGATATTTACCTTTTTGTTCCTTAGCCACTCCAGTGTAGCTTTGACTGTGTGCTTTGGGTCGTTGTCATGCTGAAAGGTGAACTTTTGTCCCAATTTCAGCTTTCATGCAGCAGGTTTTCCTCAAGGTCTTCTCTGTACTTTGCTCCATTCATTTTCCCTTCTATCCTGACAAGTGCCCCAGTCCCTGCCGATGAGAAACATTCCCATAACACGATGCTGCCACTGTAGGGATGGTGTTCTTTGGGTGATGTACTGTGTTGGGTTTGCGCCAAAACTTAATGCTTTGCCTTCAACCAAAAAGGTCCATTTTATTTTTTGCCACATGGCTTCAGAATGTTTTTTTGCATATTTCAAATGGGATTCAAGGTGGGCTTTCTTGACCAGTCTTGACCATAAAAGCCTGTGGCTCTTGTAAAGTTGCTATTGGCCTCTTGGTAGTTGCTATTGGCCTCTTGGTAGTCTCTCTGATCTTTTTGGTAGTGTCTCCTTCTTGCTTGGTCATCCAGTTTGGAGGGACAGCTTGATTTAGGCAGGGTCTTGGTGGTGCCATACAGGTTCCACTTCTTAATAATCGTCTTGACCGTGATGAAATGAGATAATAGTGGTTGACAACAACCAAGATGTAGCTTTGCTGTAATATATGAGCCTTCGGCGCTTTTCCTCCAGGCAATGTGGATTGCCTATCTGCCTGGTGTTGATGGCTGAAGTGTAATGCTGGTTCCAGGGATCAGCCTATTAGCAGGCTCCCTGGCACATCAGCAAACACAACGCCGGCAATCCTGGCTCAAGGGATCAACCAAAGTACGGACTCTCTAAAGCCTCAGCATGGCAACCATCTAGAATGGGCTAGGTGGGGCACTTTGCAGGGATCATTAGGTGGGCATCTCCCTTCTGTGTTTCATGACACCTCAGGAAGGCTGGTGTCCCTCCATCCCCCACCCAACCCAGCCCAGTTTACTTACCTTTGCTATTCATTCCTTTTCATTGATGTTAACTTCCTTCATCAAACCTTAGCCACTTGGCCTCTTTCTCAGATAGAGCCTTCACTATATGATGCAATTCTTGTCCACTGAATCCAACATCTTCGTGAAGCTGGGTCATGGAGTGAGCAACGAATTCCTGACAACCCACCTCTACAGAAGATACCCAGATTCTCCACTGCGGGCTAACAGCATACCAAAGTTTTTTTTTCCTCTTGTATGCCTCATCCATGCAATCCTGACAGGACAATTTCAGGTTAAAGGGTAGTTGTAACCATCTCGGGTGGGAAAATAAGGCACAGGCCAACATCTGCCTGTATTCTCCAATCTCTAGCAGCCTCCAATTGTCCCTGTCCCTAGTTCTAATAACCTTTTCTTTGGATTGCTCTCCTCTTGAAGTCGTTCTCTGTGTGTCAGCTATTGCTGATATTAGCGGTTAGCTGTTGATCTTATTACTCCATTCTTCCAGTGCTAATGCCAATTGCAACAGCTGGTCATGATGCCAAGTGAAGCGACCCTGGCTCAGAGCCACCTTACATCCTGTAAGAATGTGCTTCAGGGTAGCCAGTGTTTAACTCAAAGAACATGTATGGAAATTAAATGGAATTGGCCAATGCTGGTAGATAATTTTTCTTTTGGGATAAAGACCCCTCCTGCTCTGCAGCATGCCATTAGGACTACTTGCCCATACTACCCCCATGAACCCCTATCCCTACCCCCTACTGGCCAGGCACCCGGTGAGCCTAAGTGGACATCTAGCACACCTAGTCCTCCAGGAGCTGGTAGCTTGCAGACATCTGTACTGTGGTTGTTCTCTTAGCCATGCTGTTTCTAGAGACTTAGTGAAAAACAAAACCCAGTGCCCACACATTAGGAGGGTCCTCATCATCTCAAAGTACATTGATCTATAGGCTCACCGCAGGAGATTTAGCAATTAGAAATGGAGTTAGAACAGAGGGAATGATTCACTTCTTCACACAGACAGTGGTGCTAGGTACTGGATGAGCTTAGATGGGCCAAATGGCCTCTTCTCATTTGTAAATGGTCTTATATCCTCTTGTGAAAGGGACACAAATACAGTTATTGTGTTCACCCTGCAGAGTGTGACAGACATGACCAGTGCATAATGGTCCACATTTTGAATGGAAACCTAACAAGTCAATTGTTTGTTGAAAAACTAACAAGAAGAATAGCAGGACTTACTTCTGTACAGTATACTTAGACACCTCTTGACTACAGACCAGCCCTTGCCTGTCCACTGAATTCAATGGGCTGAGATGCCAATTTATTAAAAGGTGTAATGCAAATACTTTTTCACATCCTGCACTGTAGTTGTTTTTCCCTCTGTAAATAATACGTTCTATAGCTGTAAAAGGTTTTAGCAAAATACCTCTCTCAGGTATTCAAGCTTCCTGGTCCTGTCTGAAATACCTGACATCATTAACAATCCCCTCTGAGCTGTGATAGGAAGCTGAGATATGGTCTGGGTGTGTCTGCAGACCACATTTAGTGTGTATTTAGTGTGCATGTAGCATGTATTTAGTGTGTGCAGGGCCTGTGTTTAGTGGTCAAGTGCGGTCAGCTGTTAATCTGTGGTACAGAGGTGGAATTGTTTTCGTTCAATCGTAAGGAGTCAATGTTCCATTACATACAGCTGTGTAATAGCTATGTGTCAGACTGGGCAGTTAGGTAACTACACTAATGTAGAGCTGCCTGCCTGTCTGCACAACAGAGAGAGAGAGAGAGAGAGCGAGCGAGCTTTATAGTGTCTTGAATAATACCATTAATCCCGTCACACTGTGTTACTGCTGACAGGTGACAGGTGGTCCGTTATGTGCAAATAGCTCAGGGAATAATTCCAATTTCTAATTTCATGCTGTATTTATTTGCACGGACAGTTTATTTGTATTTTTATTTGTTAATCCTCTTAGTCTGGGCACAGTGTATTTTGCTTCAGATGTACTTGTGATTTACAAAACACCGGACAATGCAATTTTGGATGGCAACATCAACAGTCTTATTTGCAACCAGCATGTATAAGTTTGGTAGAAGACTCCCTTTCTCTTAGGAGGTGAGGGAGGGAGGGAACAGTTTAGTCTCCATGGCTATACTTGTGAAGTTGCTGAGTAGTTGCCTCTGTAGATTTCCCATTGAATGCACTTGAGAGGCACACACCTGTTCACTAAGAAGTAGGCTGAGACCCCGAGACCCCTGAGACCCAGGCCCCCAACAGCCAAGAACAGAGCAGCACCACCAAGTCTGGTTCATTTGGAAATACTGAAAAGAAATGTCACTGATGTAACTAGCACCATTTACACCTCTGCTGGTTAATGTCTAATACATGCACATTTCTCTTAATTAGGAGATCATTCACACTTTATCAATAGTATGTGAATCAGAACTCATTGAAAACATTGAGATACACTTCTAGTCGAAATGTTTGTCATTGAACTATTGAGTGTTTTGATAGTTATGGATGATGAGTCATACAATAAACACTGGGATAACAAGCAACACCATTAAAGGATGCCTAATGTGTTTATCAGTAAAACACCCAGTCATTTTATTCTGGGCCTCTCCAAGAAGCCTTGAAGCCACACTGCTGATATTTGCTTATACCTACCGGACATCGTCATGAAATCATTTCCTTTTTTAGCTTTTGTACAAATCAACTTGTGATGAAAATGGATGAGGGATTAAAGGCTTTACTAGTTGTTTACTTTTGATTTTTATACTGCCTATAAATTAAAGACAATCTGTTTTGAATTGTTTGCAGAATAGCCACCCCTTTTTGAAAAGTGGTTTTATATAGGGCTCCCCAACTGAAAACTGAGGATGGGGCAAAGTCAAACAGTGAAAATGTCTGAGTGCGGCTTCCTGATTTGTAATAAATTAAAGAGCTATCAAGATGGCAAAAAAATGAGTTTTGCATGCATAGGCTTCCAGAGCCCCTTTCACACTGCCACTTCAACCAGGGTCACAATCCAACGTAGTGTGAAACCACATACCTGGGTCATACCCAGGTTAACCCAGGTCCCAGTGACCCACCTCAGGATGTGGGTTGATATGCTTTGACCTGGGCTGAGCGAGACAAAATGCATGATGGCTGACGGCAATAACAAACAGCCGCGCCTGCTTGAAGGTTTCACTTAAGAACATAAGAACATAAGAAAGTTTACAAACGAGAGGAGGCCATTCGGCCCATCTTGCTCGTTTGGTCCTCAAGGAACGTTTTTGTTTTTTCTGTTTAGCCATATTTTTGTTGCTTGAGGCACACCATGAGCCCAATTTCAGCAGGGATGAAGAAACGTTTAATTGAATCAACATTTGGGCCAAGGGTTCAATCCAGAAAAGCTTGGACGGAAGCGTTCGTATCAAGCTGTTTCCGGGGCATCGACACGTGCATTGTGTACTTGAGTCTGTCACCCAGGTCAACCCTGCTTTATCAAAAGCAGTGTGAAATCGCATTAGCGACCTTCATGACACCAGGTCCTGACCCGGGTAGGTTCTGACCCCAGGTAGAGCATGCCAGTGTGAAAGGAGCTCAGGATGCAAGGGATTAAAGGGCTAATTGGGGATAGGAGGAGCAGATTTACAGAGGCTACCCTCCCCCTACCCATCAATTCATTGAGACTGTAGCAACTCTGAAGCAGTTAAAATAACTGTATATAATACCATAATCATGTAATTATTGTACAGTTGATCAAATAAGAATTAATTGCTTTCTTTCAATCGTACGAGCAAAACATGTTAAATGTACAAAAATCCAAGTAAAAGAAAAAGCTGTATTAAGCAAGACACAATGACCAGAACTCAAGATAACATTGAATAATAAAAAAATAAATAAAAAAAATAAAAAATAAAGTTACATGTGCTTCAAAAAATTAAAAAGAATCTTGGAACAAAAACTGTCTGAGAAAACTAATCATAGAGAGTTCGTACTCTGAAGACAAAGCATATGAGAAAATAATAAAATAATAATAATAATAATAATAATAATAATAATAATAATAATAATAATAATAATAAACCCTAACATGCTACCATTTTGTGACTACAACAGCAAAACCAGGATGATTTAGTGTAACTTTTTTGACTGTTTCCAACTGGGATGAAGCTGCAGTCCTCGTTTCCCTGGGATGTCTGGTAAGCCTTTCTGAAAGGGGCAGGCTCCAACGCAGAGCACAAAGTGCTGAAGGTAGATCAGAAAACAAATAGAATTGTAAAATGAGCCAGGGGGCAACTACACTGATGAGATAGAGGAAAATTCATTAAAATATCAGCAACACTGTCTGCATGAAATCTACAGACTAATAACATATCCAGATGCCACATCGCCTCATATAACCATAAAAAAATAATCATAATAACAGCAAGAACAATAATATTTGAGGCAAAGTATTCAAATAGCTGGTACTCAGTGCTGGAAAACTGCCATTAATATCCGGACCCTGTTTACTCTAATAAACTCAACAACCTCTTGATCGGAAAAACCACATGGGGGGACTTTGGAAGGATAATTGAGGAATTCTCATTTTCTTTTATTAGTTCAGTGCTGTGTGCTGTTCTACAGTATGCCCTGGCTTGGATATGTTACAGTTATCCTTACTAATTTACTCATCTCCTTGTGTATTGTGTTCTGTTTCAGTCATCACATGCTGATGACTTTTTAAAAAGTTTAAAGCACCCCTGTGGACTCAATAGAGATCATAGAATCATGTCTAGCATCTACAGTATTAACCAGTGTTAACCATTAAACTGGCTCCCTGCAGCACTCCAGTGGTTCCCAACCCTGGTCCTGGGGACCCCCTGTGTCTGCTGGTTTTCATCCCAACTGAGCTCTCAATTACTTAACTAGACCCTTAATTGAACGGATCATTTGCTTAACTAGACCTTTTTGCTTGTTTTCATCTCTTAACAGTTGCATATTTCAAGTTAGCTATAAGATTTTATAAATAACTTCTTGAACTCTGATCTAACTGAACTCTCTCTAATTAAGCTAATTATCAGTCGAATTAAGGGTCTAGTTTAGTAATGCATTGTAAGACAGGTAGTGGTCACCTCACTACAAAAAGGATATTGCTGGTCTAGAAAGAGTGCAAAGAAGAGCGACCAGAATTATTCCGGGTTTAAAAGGCATTTCATATACAGACAGGCTAAAAGAATTGCACCTATTCAGTCTTGAATAAAGGAGATTATGCACCGATCTGATTCAAGAATTCAAAATTCTAAAAGTTATTGACAGTGTCAACCCAAGGGACTTTTTCGACCTGAAAAAAGAAACAAGAACAAGGGGTCACAAATGTAGATTAGATAAAGGGGCATTCAGAACAGAAAATAGGAGGCACTTTTTTTACACAGAGAATCGTGGGAGTCTGGAACCAACTCTCCAGTAATGTTGTTGAAGCTGACACCCTGGAATCCTTCAAGAAGCTGCTTGATGAGATTCTGGGATCAATACGCTACTAACAACCAAATGAGCAAGATGGGCCGAATAGCCTCCTCTGGTTTGCAAACTTTCTAACATTTTCTAATTGAACGCTCAGTTGGAATGAAACCAACAGAGCTGGGAACCACTGCTCTAGACGATGGAAATGCTAATCTTTAGGATGTCTTACTGATGTTTTTCTTATGTCCACTAGAGGCAAAGGGTCGCAGGGGGGCTGGTTAATGGTTACACTCTGATGTACCAATTGTATTTGGAAGATAGATCTGATTCTGAGAGCTCTGTTTAGTTTACAAGGATGCTTTAAATAGCCCCCAGGATGCAATGACTGAAACACAAAGTGATACATAGCTACGTACAAAAGTTTTGTATAACCTTATAAAATTAACAAAGTTTGCTTCATAAAGTTGAATGAAACCTGCTGAATAATGTTCCGTTAACATATTAAATTACATAATGCTTTGTAGTTTTTCTATATACAAAAAAACTGTCAAAAGTAGAAAAAACTGACATTTCAAAATCTAACATAAAATTGAACTACTGTTACGGCTTCCAGTAGACTTTTTTGCGATGTCATTTTGTTGTTTCTTTGATCACATTATGTTAAATAATAATCTAAATTATGTTCATATAGGTTTATTTTTTTATTATGTCTCAAAAGAATTCTAGGTGATCCAAAACTGTTGTCGATAGCCGTACAAAGTGAATCTAAGGAGATAAATACAATTCCAAGGAAGTGATTGAGGATCAAACCTTCTGTGCTTTGCTACAGATTCCAATGCTCTTTATAGTGTTGTGTACTTTAGTGTTCAGTGTGCTTGTATTGGAGGACATGGATAAGAATTAAATCGATCCAAAACTCATTGGATTATTACACACAGATACAGTGAAACTAACCGCAAGATCCTTGTTTTTCCGATATTGCAAAACCCCATTGTATCACTTCACTAGAAACAGATAACCCTGGGCTCTAGATCCAACACAGAATGTCATCCAGAATCACCCAAGCCTTGAGCAACTCTCTCTGCATAAAGCACTGTTATTTTTTACCTCCCCATCACAAAGCGCTTTACAAGACTAGGGTGTGTGAACTATGCATCAGAGTGTGAACTATGAGAGAGCAATGTCTCACCTGAAAGACGGAGCACAGGGAGGTTAAGTGACGCTCAGGGTCACACAGTGAGTCAGTGGCTGAGCTGTGATTTGAACCAGGGACCTGCTGGTTATGAGCCTGTTTCTTTAACCACTGGACCACACAGCCTCCTATGGTGTGGTAGTTAAAGATACTCAGTTACAATGAAGCTTTATTCATTCTGAAACCCTCCATACCTCACAGGAACAGAGGCACAACTCTCCCTCAATCTGTACCCCTCTATACTGTAACAGAGACCCCAACCCTTCTATACTGTAATAGAGCTCCCAACTCTCCCTCAATCTGTACCCCTCTATACAGTAACAGAGTCCACAAATCTCCCTCAGTGTGTACCCCTTTATTTTGCTATTTTTTATCAGAGAGAGGTCATGTCTATGTTTGGATCCCGTCTCTGTTTAGACAAATAAAAAGTACAGAATAAGATGCCATCACTGGACTGCTACTTTTTATCACAAAGTTTCACTCCTTCCTTGATCTCTCAATCTCTTTTCTCTTTCCACACTCTATTGTCTCCATGCCTCCCACATTTCACTCTTTCCTCCCTGTCATCCCCCTTTCAATCCCCCATCTCCTTTCCTCTTATTATCTCTCTATCCTTCTCTTCCCTGCACCCCCTCCCTTTCTCTCCTCTCTCTCCTCCCTCACTCTACCCCCAGCCTCTCAACTCAGCTTAACTATCTTGCTTATACAGGATAACAGCCCTGGTTCAGAGATTAGAGCATGCTGCACTTAACCCATTGACTGCTGGAACTTTCTGCTCCTCTCTCTACCTCCCCAGTAGGCTGGGTTAAGTATCTATGAGTTTTCATGCAGAAATTTATAAAGCCAAAAATTATTTTATTTATTTGTATTATTTCTATTATTTATAAATATTATTAAGCATTTATTTTGACTAAGAAAATTTGCATTTTTTTGAGGGAGACCCCCTGGTCAAGAAGATTGTACAAATCATGACAAATGCAACAGAGTAACAATTCATACATATCTGTACATTTACAACAGCAGCAACAAAACATTTCAGAGAATTAAGGTGCAGCAGTTTCTGTAATTTTTTTAAGCAAAAAATAAAAGTGATTTGACAAATTGGTATCTCAAGCAGTGATTCCCATCAGAAAATCCTCAGGTTGATTTGTGATGTGTCCGTTCTTATCTGTGCAGTCAGTGTAGAGTGTTTCTGTGAATGTTCTGGCTAATCTCCACAGCTCATGCTTATCCAAGGAGAGATCGCTTTGCGTGCCTCCTTGCTCTCGTCTTGCATGTTTCCTGTACTATTGCAATCAGACGTGGTTCCTATCTAGATCTTCAATATGTCTTTCAATCACAAAACAGAGTCTGTTTTATACTTCTACTACACAAGGCCCCTCTTTAATTGTGTATTTCGACAGTACAGCAGAACACTAGTATCTAATCAATATCAACACTATAGCAGGGCTACAGTAATCAATATTGACAGTATAGCAGAACTATAGTAATCAATATCTATAGTATAGCAGAACTAGAATCACCTTGCCCATTCAGAAGTTCATTAAGAGAAGTGCTTCTGTTGTAGAACTGATGTCAGTTTTCATATTAGATTAGCTCAACAAAAGTAATATTTTTGTTACTGGTGCTGACTCTGAAGGGAACAATTAAACCAAAAAAAGTAACTTCTTCAAGTCATTCCTGGAAGCCATTTGATTAACCCAACTATATTTAACTGTCTATAACAATCTTAAAATTAAACACACAAATAACATCAACAGCACTGCCAGTAATTCTTCATTACTGCCCCTGGAATGTCCTTCTTAGTATCTGTAATAACACATACTGACACACACACACACACACACACACATACACACACACACACACACACACACACAGACACACTTGTGTAACTGATGCTGTCAGCCTGTATGTAAACCAACACTTGAAAGCATGGAGCTTTTATTGTTAGTGTAAATAGAGAAGAAAATATATTAAGTGAACTGCTAACATTCCTGACATTCTTTCCGATGGAAAAAATGTCCTGAGACTGTCGCTGACTGTCAGCAACAACATTGCAGAGAGCGAGAGAGCAAGAGAGTGTGGGGGAGATAATACCCTGTCACTTTACCTTCCAGTCTGATGGGGCTTTTATTTTTAGAAATGATTTAGAAATGATTTCTCTGAAAAGCCCTAACTTATCTGTTGTGGTATTCAACTCCCTCTCTCCCTCCCTCCCAGTCCTTCAGCTTTAGCTGCTATACCACACCTCCCCACTCCTAGTCCACCAGCTCTAACCACTGGACCACACTTCCTCCCTCCCAGTCCCATAGCTCTATCCACTAGCCCACACTGCTTCCCTCTCAGACCCTCCACTCTAACCACAAGACCACACTGCCTCCCTCCCAGTCCCTCAGAAATAACTACTAGACCACACTGCCTCCCTCCCAGTCCCCCAGCTCTAACCACTAGCTCAGCTGTAGTAGACCATACAGTCTACCTGCCAGTCCCCTCAGCTAACAGTTAACGTGATTATTTACTGTACAGCTTGCTCTTGTAGTGTAGGACTTACAACTGATAAATCATTGTTATTATAAAAATAGACCATGCATATTTTGCTACCAATTCTCAGTTTTATTTCATACAATTTGTACTGTGGAAATCTTGTAAGAATGGAAAAGAAGAGACGTGGCTAATGTCCAATTCAGATCTTGGGGTCATGGACATAACAGCACATGAGGTTTGCACTCCTGGGTTTTCTTCACGTATATTGATCTCATACCAGCTCCTTTCTCTCACAGGTGGATCCAGAAACCTGAATGCAGAAAGGAACGCATGGTGTCAGCAATATAACCTGACTATCTTACCTAAGCTCCCCAATACATTTGGAAGGGTTTCCCTCTTGAGTTGGAGGCTGTGGCAGGCTGCTATAGTAAAGAGTTGGAGTGTATGAACAAGGCTAAACTAGGGAGCTTCTGCCAGCCTGAGTGAATGAGTTGATCCCTTTGGAACTAGAATGTAATGAGTTCAGTTCCTGGTTAGTGGATCCTTGCATGGTCCTGCACTGACTGTCTGTAAATGGCTCCTACACTAGAAGGCACACACTGGTCCTGCAGTAGAGGTCGTGTTTCTGAATGGAGCTTCTTAAATTCTCTGAAAGACTTCCTAATCTAGAAGAGCAGAAAGGTTTGACTGCTGTTTGACTCAAATTAGAATCTGCACTGACTCCAGAAATTCCAAACTGGTCATTGTGCTGTGCCCTTAATCATCTTTATATCATGTGTGCAGCTGTTCCAGAGACCATTTCTTTTTCATATTCAACTCAGAAATAATTTGTGTGTAGAAACATAAACATTTCTAAGTTCACGTCTCTCCTCACTGAATGATTATTTTTGTGTGCTGGATTGAGGGGCTGGTTATCGGGGGCAGGGCGGTGAGACTGAGTTCTCATGGACCAGGGACTCAGCGGAAACTCTCAAGCTTATTTATAACACTGCGCAGTAATAAACATGCCACTGCCATAACACTGATAAAGATCGGGGTAGGAGGAGAAAAGAATAAGAGTGAGAGGGCAGGTGGAGGAAAAAAATAGGGTGGTGGAGAAGGGAGAGAAGGGATGGGAGAGGGGGGATACAGGGAGAGAAGGAGAGAAGGAGAGGGGTAGTGGAGCTGGAGGATGGGGAGGGGTGGGGAGGGATTGAGGGACAGAGAGATGGAGAGGCAGGGTTGAAGGGAGACAGATGGAAGGAGAATGTGGTGCTGGCAGTATGGAAGCAATCCCAGTGTGATTACCTGCTCCATCCATTTCTCAAGACGAGGGAATGAGGGAGTATGTGTCACTTCTTTCCTGCCCCTCACGGTATCTGACAGGCAGTGGTTAGACTGACACAGCTTGACTACTAAAGATGAATTGCAGTACTTATCTCAGGTGAGCCAAGGCTCTGTAATCAACTCCGCGAAGCAGTGGGAACCAGCTGTTTGTGTTACTAATATCCTGAAAAGCTAACGGCTGCCTGCTCTATAGGAAACCACATCCAGTACTGTTTATAATCTCATGAAATTAGACACACAATAAAAGATGAACTCCTTAATTTAGATGACTTGTTTTCATATAAAACTACAGATTTTATTTAAACATATAACTTGTCACAGAGCTAATAGGTTCAAATGTAATCTGAATTGATTTTTCCCCCTTTTTCCTTTTTTCCTTTTCTTTGTTTGCAATCATCCTGAGTGGTTCTGGGTTCTGCTGCTCCACTATTTAATGAATATCATTTTTCATTAAATCTCCCTTTTCTGGGCCAGGAGCTTGCTTTGAACTTGTCTGGAGTATCTTGACTAACAGTGGTAATTACATTGTAGAAACTGATGTACAACAGCAGGCCACTGCCAAGTAACAAAGGCCCTTCAACAGTTACCATGTATTTCCAGGAACCCTTGGTAGTTACCCAGTTATTACAATGTTATTACATGCTTCTGTACACACTGTAATCTAAAGTATTACCCAAACAGCAAACAGTGCAGATATAGGTTTTAAATTTGACTTTCTATAACCCTTAAAATTACCGTGACACTAGAGGTCTGGCAATGTTAAACTGCTGTTTCAGAATAATATTTTAGGCGCCTCAAAAAAACTGCATTTCCCATAGACAGACAATTGAGATGAACAGCATTTTGAACACAGTATCTCTCTGGTGGCAGTCAGGTGGTTTTCACGCTGCTAACAATAGAGTTCAGAGAAGGACATCATTCCAAAGCACTGTACAGAAATTGAGCCTCATTGTTTTTGCGGCAGCTTTTATTACAGCCTGATAGAGTCATATTTTCCAGGTTGTTGTGTCGGATTCCTTTTTTTTTCAAGCATAAGAAAAAAAGTCCTTGAGAAGCAGTGATCCAAGGACACTGCACAGAAGACAAACAGATAAGATTACTACAGCAATGACTGGACAGCGTCCACCGCACAGCAATGGAATGCAAACCAGGCAGCCCCAGATGCTGAAAGAACATGCTTTTATTTAAGCCCATTCTCCAGTGTTCTAACAAATCTCATGGAGATTTCATGAAGCTTTCTGCTTGCTGCGAGATGTTACGTCTGTTTATGAAGCTGTCTAGCCTCCTTTTGCAGAGTGTTAAATGCACAGTTGAGCAAACCTGATGCTCAATGCTGCCATCTAGTGAAAGCCGAAGGAGGTACAGTGCATACCAGTGTCAGGTGGTTAGGTTTATTGGTGGAAAAAACATAACCACAGAAAACATCCACAACTGAGTACACTTGACACTAAAGGACAGCTAGCTCTTGCTCCAGGGCGCCCTCTATTGAACACCAGCTAGTATGTTCTGAAGGTGACGGTGCTGACTAGTCCTACCCAACTTTCATTTGTTATTTCTCTTTGCCTGGTTCCTTCTTACGGCACTAAGAACTTTGCTAGCCATGCAGTGAACTTAGCTTCTATTAATGTGACAGTATAATGGACTAGAACCCAAAGGCAGAAGTTTGTGTCACACTATCATCATAATTCAGTCTTCAAAGTTCTAGCAATAAATCAACAAAAACAGCATCAGCGTGGTCTGATTGTAATCCTGTCTAGACAGACTCATTCATCTGACTCTGAGTTTGCAGTCAGGGTCAGGGTAGGTTTTTGTGCTAGTAAAAAGCTTGACAGATTTAACAAAACATACGAGAATTACTTAACACAAAGGCTTTTTATTTATTTATTTATTCATTCTTTAACCAGGGAAAAAAAAAACATTGAGAGATTGAGAGTGAGGCCTCTTTTACAAGAGTGTCCTGGCAAGATGACCAGAAACAGACAGCAGTAATTTCACATCCCTAAAAACAACATCACTCTAAAAGACAATCTCATCATGCATTCAATCTGGGATCAGAAACATTTACAATTTGATAATTCTTGGAACCTACTCATTGAAATAAATGTAATCTAAATTCTTCATTTAACGAATACATTTGGATTATTATCTGATGCTCGATCATATCCCGGATACTCTTGTCCAGACTTCCATGCCATAGGGGGCGCTGTAGCTAAATGCTGATCAGCCAACCCAGAACCTTCTCCAAAGCACCTGTACCTGTAGCAAAAAACCTAGATAACATCGCAGCAAACCTATTACAGTTTTACACACAAAAAGTACCCAGTGTAATTGCCTTCTACAATTAAGTGACATCCAATTTAAAGATGCCAGTAACTGGCAGTGATGGGGTTGAGGGTGACATTCAAATACAAATCTGGCTGTTAGTTGATCCAGTTTTTGTAATTGCTCAGCAGAGGCATGTAACAACGAAGTATCACCATAATCAAACAAAGTAAAAATACAGCTCTTCATAACAGGATTTCTACATTTTTTTTTACATATTTTCTTGGTGATAGTAAAAATATACAGATCAAACTTCAGGCATGGATCCAGCCTGATCCCAAGATATTTATAACTATCCACCACGTCAAGAGGCTCTCCAGTCAATGAGTGGAGGATTAAGTCTTAAATTTAGGTCCAAAAAACATTAACTTCATTTTTTTTTTTGTATTAGGTGACAGCTTTAAATTCCAAAAACGTTGTACAATATTGAAAGCCTCTTGGGGGTTTCTTTTTCAAGATAGATGGGAGCAGTGAAAGTTTTATTTGCTTACTTGCTTACTTGGGGGTCTGCTAGGCTGGGTCGGGGATGAGACAGTTGTGTGTGACATCCCTGGTGGGGGCATTTTCAGCTGCCCCTCGCAAAGGTTATTTTTAGCACTGCATTCCTCCCACCCCTTGCTGACGCAGGGAGACACAGCTATGAGGCGCCTGACGTGCAAGCCTGATGTCAATCTCCTTCTCCCCGCAGAGGCAGTGCCAGTTCCCATATAAAGGGCATGGGTGTGTGAATAGGTGGGGAGGAGGGGGCACGATGAGAGGTTTGGGAACTGGCAAAGCAAGCATGAGAAACAAACTGGGCCAAAATAAGGCTTGGTTCGCAGGCACCATTGTATGGGCTTCTGCCAGAGTACACCAACTCCACAAAGCAGAATTTCAGGGAACTGAGATGTGTGTTGTTGTTGTTGTTATGTGTCTCTGTGTGTGTGCGAGTGTGTAAGTGTGTGTGTGTGTGTGCATATGTGTGTTTATGTGTGAGCGTGCATGTGTGTGTGTATGAGTGTGTGTGAGCATGTATGCGTGTTTGTGTGTGTGTATGTGTGTGTGTGTGTCTGTGTGTGAGTGTGTGTGTTTGAGTGATTGGTTCTTGATCTAGCTACACAAGGCAGGGATTTCCCTAGAAGACCTGCTCACAGTTTAGAAAGTTTTACAAGTTTAACCCCAGTGGGTTTTATTTGAAGCAAATCCTATTAAAGACAACCCCCCCGACCCTGGTCCTCTGACGCTCTTGAGATTCTTCTTTTCACTCCCAGTCCAAGTGCTCTTGCTAGGATAGTGACCTGCTCTCTCTGCCCAGACAGGAGTGCAAAAGCCGATGCTGCAATCTCTGTGGACCCATGGACAGGGTTCGAACCAGGCTCATTTTATGCAGTAGGTCTTTAACTAGATACACATCTTGATTCACTTGTCTCATCTGGGTGTTTGTTTCAGTGTGTGTCTGTGCTTGTCTTTTCTACAGCAGAACCTCAGCGTTATGAACCCCACACTTACAGTACAAACTGAACACCCAATCAGACACAGGATACTGTAACAAGGGTTAGGCACTGGTAATTGTACCAGTTAAACATTCTTTTCCTGTTTTTGCCGTATTCCTTCAAATTTAAGACACACTTAAAGGAGGAGCCAGCCCCGGTGCTGTCAGCACGTTTGCTGACAGCATTATCGCCGGCAGCAATTCTGCTACCAGTGTTACAGTGGGAGGAGGAACTACTGGCAACACTGTCGCCCATGAACCCTTTGTTGCCTCTATTCCTGGCCTGAGACTTTGTGCAGGACTTTTGGGATTTTAAGGGGGAGGGTGTGTGTGTGTGTGTGTGTGGCCGTTGAAGCCATGTATGTTATACACAAGAGGGGTGATATGTGACCGCGTATTTTGTGTTATCTGTTGTATGTGGCGTGCTATTTTTGGTGTAGGTATTGGTACAGAAAGTGTGGGTTATGTAGCACAGGTGATGTAAAATGTATAATTGGATTTAGGCACAAGGATTGCACAATCACTCCACATGCAGATTGAAGTGAGTATAAGTATGGAAGCACGAGGAGCACAATTAGTTCACGTGCAGCTGTACTGAGATTGAATGATTGATTAGTAACCAAGTCTCTTTAAAGCTGCATAACAAGAGTCAGTTTTCACACACACATAGGGTCGTGTGTTCGAGAGTGGAGAATGAGAGAGTGAGAGAGAGAGAGTTAGGAGAGAGAATTTATAATAAAAATAACAAATGTTACTCATACGAGAGGACTCACACAATACTTGTTTAGTGTTCGTCCACTATGTTTGTCTGTCTGTTTTGGCCACCGTGCCATTTTGTTTTGTTTAAAAGTTTTATTGTCTGTTATACAATGAAACGTGCAAGCCTGTGCAGTAACCATTTCACCCACTGCTCTGTGTGTTTCTCTTCCGGGTCTGACATCACCGCTCAGGCCAGCTTGCCACAATAGCCAATCACCTTCTAGATAACTGATCTTTTTAATTTCAGACATTATTATTATTATTATTATTATTATTTAATAGCATATCATTTTATATAATATTATATTAATAATAAGTGCACGTGCATCACTAGACTTGTCATTACCCTGCCCAGTGACATCCTCCCAGGTGTTTATTGGATCCTGAGTGGGAAACACTGATATTGAAGACATCAGGATTGTAACTACACTGAACATTTTTTTTATGTTCATGTGTAGAAATACTGGTTTAACAATTTAAAACATTAATTGAATTTAAATTGTAATTTAATTAATACAGTGAAATACTTAACCATAAAGGGTTGCATATGTTAATAACCAACAGTTATACTGAGGTTTTGAAAACCTCAACGTCAAGATCAATCATAATTGAATTGATGATCTTATTATAGTTTCCATAAGTTTAATTCTCAAACTGAGCGCAGTAGGGATTCAAGGAAATGCACACATGTGGATTAGGGAGTGGTTACCATGTAGAAAACAAAAAATACAGATTAGAGGAGAAACGTCAAAATGGAGCAAGGTGACCAGTGGAGTACCACATGGATCAGTATTAGGTCCTCTGCTATTCCTAATCTACATTCATGACCTAGATTCTGATATAGTAAGCAAACGTGTTCAATTTGCAGATGCGTGGCAAACATGTTGCAGCATCAAAGGTCATTCAAAATGATCTTGACAGCATTCAGAACTGGGCAGGCACATGGCAAATGACATTTAATATAGAAAAGTGTAAGGTACTGCATGTGTCACAAGTGATTAATTTTATATGGGTTTTTTATTGTAAACTGCTTATCTCAACCCCCAGTTGGTGTTATGTGTGTTGTGGCTGACTGTTGGGTAGAGCACCTTTGTCTCAGCAACGGGAAGTCCCGCCTGGTTAGCACCACAGCCAATGGCAGTCCAGGCAGGACTATATAAGGGGCTGGATTTGAGAGCAGAGGAGGATTTACTTTAGGAAAGCGACCATTTGCAACAAGAACTTTGTTTTGGGGACAGACCAGCACTGGGACAATATTTAGGAATGGGTTTGGAGTTTTTTTCTTATTTCTTTTGGTTGTGAAGGGACAATATAGGGAGGTTGGTTGTTGTCTTTTTGACTTGTTTTTGTTGTGTTTATTTATTCTGTGTGGCTATTGTACACTACTATTGGTGGGTGACAATAGCTTCACTATTTAAGAACTTCACAAACATGTTTCTTTTTTGGATGTACAACAAATAGTAATTTATTTTTTGCACACTTTTTTTTCCTTTTTTTTTGTTTTGGCTTGTTTTCCTTGGCAGAGCAAGGGACGGGTGTAAACTGTGTTGGGTCCCAATGTTTGGTCCAGGACGTTTGGGCCCCCACGGATCCTTGATAGGGGGCAGATTGTTTTTCTTGATCACAGGAAGAGGGGAGAGGACAATTAATCGTCAAGTTAATGCTAACTGTTTTGTCTGTATTACTTACCTGTATTGGCCAGCCCCCTGTATCACCATCAGAGTGTGCTTGAGGCCTCCAGTGGTTTACTTGCCTTGCCTTCAGGTCTGGGGCCCAGCTTCCAGTCGGGTCCGGTGGCGGCAGACGGAATTGGGGCGAAGTCTGGGGGGAGCATGGTGGGAGAAGGAGAGAGAGAGAGGAGAGAAATGCAGGGTGAAAGATTGACCGAAGGGAAGCGTCCAGAACCTCTGGGTAGAGGGTGTAGTTTACTTACTTGTGTGTTAGTTCCTGATGGCCCTTTCTTTGCCCCGCTCTACTGTCTCAGGTCCTTTGGATGTGGCAGTCGATCGGCAGTGGAAAGATCCAGTAGGAGGTTGTGGTTCCAGCATCGGTGGTAGGAAACAGTGGCTGATTGAGTGAGCTGGAGGACGCCCCAGACGCGTGGGGTCTACACCCCCCTGGACTATTTCTTTTCTCTCCTTTTTTGTTGAACAGTAATTGTCCGTGTGCATGAACTTTTTTCATTTTGTTTTTTTGACCAACAGGAGGGGATTGCCAAGTGTGCAATGTTCTTTTATTGTTTTGGTTTTTTTTGGCACTCCCTTTTTGAAAGTTTAACATATTTTTTTAGCATTACAGTGTGGTTTGGTTTTAACATTTTTTTACCGTGTTGAGAACAAATAAAGTTTACCAGACGCTGCCCCATTGTGTGTGTGTGTGTGTGTGGGAAACCCAGGGAATAAAGAACCTATACGGGGAACAAAATAACTATTTGGTTACTAAGGTCCTTGCCTTACCAAAAACAAAGTGCCGTAGTCGTCAGCTACATAGGTACACTAGTTAGGTTATCTCAGGTCACCCTACCCGTGACACATGGAGGAAATAAAAATGTGCATTATTAATACCATATGGGAGATACTGAAATTGAAGAAGGAATCTGTGAAAAAGAGCTAGCAGTTTATGTTGA
Organism: Polyodon spathula; assembly: GCF_017654505.1. Classification (NCBI taxonomy): domain Eukaryota; kingdom Metazoa; phylum Chordata; class Actinopteri; order Acipenseriformes; family Polyodontidae; genus Polyodon; species Polyodon spathula. Next base: position 53,559,299 of record NC_054539.1, read on the forward strand.
CTCAAAAAAGTCTTCATTTAGACAATGTGGGGAAGCTATAAAAAAAGGCCTAAAAATGCTTGGATATATAATGAATAGTGTTAAATTTAAATCAAGGGAAGTAATGTTAAAACTTTACAATGCATTAGTAAGACCACATCTAGAGTGTTGTGTTCAGTTCTGGTCACCTCACTACACGACCAGAATTATTCTGGTTTTAAAGCGCATGTTATATGCAAACAGGCTAAAAGAATTGAATCTATTCAGTCTTGAACAAAGTAGACTATGCAGCGATCTGAGTCAAGCATTCAAAATTTGTCGACCGAAGGGACTTTTTTGACCTGAAAAATGAAACAAGTACCAGGGGACACAAATGGAGACTAGACAAAGGGGCATTCAGAACAGAAAATAGGAGGCACTTTTTTACACAGAGAATTGTGGGAGTCTGGAACCAACTCCCCAGTAATGTTGTTGAAGCTGACACACTGGGATCCTTCAAGAAGCTGCTTGATGAGATGTGGCTGGAGCCTTAACAATTACCTTATTAAGGCTCCAGCCACATTCCCACAGGTTTTATCTGGATGGGGAATTCAACCCCATCCACGCCAGCTACACTTCACAAGACCAGCTGTTTCGCCGGTAGTAGGGTAATAAAGGTAGTAAGGTAATTGTTAAGGCTCCAGCCACAATTTATAGAAGACCCACTCAGGGCTCAGTTAAAGAGAGTTTAGGCAAAAAAGACAGAGATATAGAAAGAGTGAGAGCTAATGCTATCGGAGATAAATTTAAAAGGTATTTAAATCTGTCTTGTTTGGCCAGCGTGCCCTTTTCTTTGTGTTTTGTGTAGTTTTTTGTTTAAATATTTACTTTTTGTTTATTTAATAAAACACTGAGCACCAATTTACTCAGGTTCAACCCTGCTTACCTTTTGTATGCATTGACCACTGAAAATAATACAAGTTTGGGAGAGCACCCTCATTCCTCATACGTTTGTAATTTGTGCTGTATTTCTGTGGTATCATTCTGTACTTTGGAGTGTTTAGAGTCAGACTTTGTGGTACTCTTTTGTGCTCTGATCACGATAGGAAAGCATTCTTTCCATAAACACACCAGCACTCCAGCTGCTGCAGATTGCATGGGACCACACAAGGTTCAGGCAAACAAGCTTCTCTCTCTCTCTCTCTCTCTCTCTCTCTCTCTCTCTCTCTCTCTCTCTCTCTCTCTCTCTCTCTCTCTCTCTCTCTCTCTCTCTCTCTCTCTCTTATAACACAGGAGTTTGTATCTGTTGAAACTTGTGTTTTGGAAATAAGAAAACTCATAGGATGTGATAATATAAAATCAGCCTCCTGAATGAATAAAGGGATTGTTGTGTTTTTAAGTAAGGAGGACTTGGTTAATGAGGTGGTTGTACAGGGGTTATCTATTAACAATACCTTGGTAAATGTTTTGCCTTTAGCGACTCCTGTGTTGAAGGCGGTTCTTTCAAATGTTTTTTTCCAGATTAGGAGGGTTACTGCTGAAATCCTAACTTCTGATTTTAAGGAGTGTTTTATTGTTTTTTGGGAAAAATGGAGGAGGGAAAAATAATATTTTAAATGTATTCGTCATTGGTGGGATGTAGACAAGGTCCAGATTAAAGTATTTTGCCAGCAATATTCTTTTAATGTTATCAACAGATTAAGGGAATTTACAGAGCTGTATAGGGCTCGGGAAAAAAAACCCTGATCAAAATGTAATTAAAGTTGTAAAACAAAAAAAAGAAGGCTCTATCTGATTTATTGGATACAAAGGTGAAGGGGGTGTTGGTGAAGGCTTGGTTTCATGGGATCAGTGAGGTCAGTACGTTTTTTGGAGGGCTTGAGAAGAAGGGAGCACAGCAGAAGACTATTTACAATGTGCGTACACCAGATGGTATGGAACTGATGGAACCAGGGGGGCTCTGGGGGAACGCTGTGTCTTTTTATAAAAATCTGTTTGCAGCAGACCCTGGGAGTGATTCAGAGACACAGCAGACCCTGGGAGTTATTCAGAGACACAGCAGACCCTGGGAGTGATTCAGAGACACAGCAGATCCTGGGAGTGATTCAGAGACACAGCAGACCCTGGGAGTGATTCAGAGACACATCAGACCCTGGGAGTGATTCAGAGACACAGCAGACCCTGGGAGTTATTCAGAGACACATCAGACCCTGGGAGTGATTCAGAGACACAGCAGACCCTGGGAGTGATTCAGAGACACAGCAGACCCTGGGAGTGATTCAGAGACACAGCAGACCCTGGGAGTGATTCAGAGACACAGCAGTTCTTGCAAAGGCTGCCTTCCCTCGAGGAGGTGGAAGCGGCGGTGCTGGATAAAGCACTGACTTTAGATAAAGTGTTTAATGCTTTGCAGGAATTAAATAAAGGGAAACCCTGTTTAATCAATGTGTTCTCTGTGGAGTTTTACATTAATTTCTGGACTGTGTTGGGTCAAGATTTGTACAGTGTGCTGGAGGAGTGTCTTCAGGAGGGCTTGTTACCCACAAGTATTCATTGTGCTGTGCTAACCCTGCTGCCAAAAACCAAGGACTTAACTGATATAAAGAAATGGTGGCCTGTCAGCCTGCTGTGTACTGAGTAAAAGCTCCTCGCCAAGGCCCTCACAAACTGCTTAAACAAAGTAATGAAAAAATTGGTCTTTTTGCATCCAGAGCAGGCCAATTTTCGATAATATATTTTTTATTAGAGATGTCCTGGATGCTGCAAAATTGTTTCAATTTAAGGCAGGGATGCTTTCTCTAGATCAGGAGAAGGCTTTTTATTGGGTTGACCATAAATATTTAGTGGAGGTTTTAAAGGCTTTTGGCGTGGGCCAGGTTTTTATTTCTTATTTCTGCTTAATCTTTGGTAACATTTTTAGTGTGATGAAAATCAATGGGATTTAAAATTCTCATTTCTCTGTAAAGAGGGGTATCAGTCAGGGCTGCCCCCTCTCTGGATTGTTGTATTTCTTATCTATTGAGCCCCTGTTATACAGGTTGAGAGTTTTACTTACTGGGATTGTTATACCTGTCTGTCCTCTGTCTTTCAAGGTCTCTCCTTATGCAGATGATACATCAGGTTTCGTTATGAATACTTAAGATGTGGATATAATTGTCGATTGCCGACAAGCTTCTGAATGAGTGACTTCTGCAACGATAAATTGTGCAAAGAGTCAGTCCTTATTAATATGCTACTGGGGGAATTTTAAACCACCTGTATTACCAGTTGGATTAAGATGGAGTAAGGGAGGTTAAGGTTTTGGGAGTGTTTTTAGGGGATGAGAAAGAGGAAAATAAAAATTGGGAAGGTCTGTTACAAAAAGTAAATTGTAGTCTAAAGAAGTGGTTTTGGCTGCAACATCAGCTTTTCTATAGAGGCAGAGTGCTAGTTATTAATAATGTGGTGCCATTAATGCTGTTGCACAGGATGGTGTGTGTAGACCCTCCTGTGTCACTGCTGAGGGAGGTTTGGACAGTACTGCTGGAGTTTTTGGGGGATGGGCTACATTGGGTATGGCAGAGGGTGTTGTATCTGCTGTTAGAGGAAGGAGAACAGGGTCTTATTGATGTGGTCAGCAGAGTGGCAGCTTTTCAGCTATGGTCTCTGCAGAGGATACTGTACTTTGATCAGCCAGCACCCTGGATATGTTTAGCAATGGCGTTTTTTCAGTAAGGTTAATAGGTTGAAATATGATAAACATTTTTCAGGTATGGAAAATGGTTAAAGAGTAGTGTGGAGAGGTGTATTTTAATTGGTTTTTAGAGGAACCCTTGATTTTTAATAAGGTGTTTGGTTTGAAACTTTTACTATGTCAGTATTGCTCACCACCAGGTTTACTACAGTCGGGGATCTTATTGACCGGCGGAAATATTGCTGGAAAACTCCAGTATCTCTAATAGGGAGATCAGTGAGGGTGGTGTGAGATTTCTTGAAGGAAATGTGTAAAAATGTACCTGAGTTTGAGATGTCTGCCTGGAATAGAACAGTGCACCACACAGGTTGACTGTTCCATCGTGAATTTGGTTGTTTCCCCTTCCCTGACTGAGCAGAGCAGCAGGCCAGAAATGCTGCTGTCCAGGGACAGCCTGGGTGGAGTCTCTCTGTCCACAGGGGACCGGAAAGCTCTGTATCATATGTGCATCATGCTATGTCATTGGCCACAGCTAGGGGGCTCCCAGGTACACCCTGGAGGGAGCGTTTGGGAGTGGATGGAAAGCCCTATATAAGCCCCCTCTCCCTAAACATTTGGGGGACCTGCAGTGGAGAGTGCTTTTGGGGTAAACTCTTTTGTTAGTATTCTAAATCCCAATGTGCGACCGGTGCCCTTTTTTTGAACAACGGGAACCAGTGTTTCGCTGTTATTTTTACTGTCTGCTCTTTATAAGGTTAAAGTGTTTTTTTTTTATGGGATTGGTTTTCTCTAATGTAACTTTTATCTTTGGGGTTAAAATCATAAGGCCTTTGATATTTTTTATACCGATCCCCTGATCTGTGCATTTCAATAACTTTGTCCCAGAGTTCTTTTGAAAGCGCCTTGGTGCTCATGGTTGAGTCTTTGCTTTGAAATGCACTACCCAGCAGAGGAAACCTACAGGAACTGCTGAATTTATCCTGAAATCATGTGAATCACTACAATTTAACACAGGTGGAGGCCACTTAACTTGGTGTGTGATTTTGAAGGTGATTGGTTACACCTGAGCTAATTTAGAATTGCTACTTCAAGGGGGGTGGACACTTATCCAACCAAGCTATTTCAGTTTGTATTTTTAATTAATTTTCTACAAATTTCTAGAATATTTTTTTCACTTGGAAGTTGTGGGGTAGGATATGTAGATAAATGAAAAACAAAACTATTTTAATGCATTTTAATTCCAGGCTATAAGGCAACCAAATGTGAACATTTGTTTTTAATAGTTTGGTGTTCAGTTGGAGTTTGGGTTTTATTCAATGGTGAATAATGTGGAAATGTTTGTATTGGCGTGGTGTGTTAATGACGTTATTTGTCGGATTATTGATGAGATTCTGGTGAGGGTTTTTCACCCAAAATGTACGTTTGTGCGATTTTTTGATGTGTTTAAAAAATAAAGCTTTATACGGGTCTCTCTCTCTCTCTTTCTCTCTAAAATTCAAATTCAAACTGGCTTTAACATGATCCAATGTTGACAAAGCATTTCCACCCAAATATTACATAAAATAAAATATAATATTAATAACATACAATATCAATCCCTCCCACTCCCTCTCTCCTTCTTAACAGAATGTAAACAATAACCCCCCCCCCCAGCCTCCTCTCCCAGCAGGATCCACAGTTTCTCAGGGTCAGGCAGGTGTGGAAACTGGGTCAACTGACTTGAGAATTTAGGTAAGTATGTGTCCCTTAATTTCCAGTATTTGGAGCAGGACATCAGGAAGTGCACCTCTGTTTTGAATTCTCTCAGCTCACAGTGACTGTACGGCCTGTTTTCTCTGTCTGGCCAGCCAGCTCTTTTTATGGCGACCTGTTTTGATGGCCAAGCTGTGGTCACTGAGTCTGTACTTCGTTAGGGTTTGTCTTTGTTTGGGATCTTTTATCCTGACAAGATATTGTGCCAGGGTAAAGCCCCTGTTTAGGGCCCGATAGCACACCAATTTATTAATTAATTTTGTTTCATTATGCCAATGTTCAATGTATGTCATTTTATAATTGAGATTAATTTGTTTAAATGTTATTTCTGTAATTTTGTCTTTGGCACTGTTGCCAAGCTGGTGTTTCTTTGCTAGTTGTCTCAGGGGTCTCTCTTTGGGCAGAGCAGGATACTCTGGAATGCTTTGTGATGGTAGGAGAGTGGGTCAACCTGGCTCAGATGGACCCAGAATTTGGCTGCTCTTTTTTCAATGGGTAGCAGTAAAGGGAAGCGACCTAGTTCAGCCCAACACGCATGTTTGGGGGAGATTCTATGTATATGCAAAATAATTTTACAAAATTCTAAATGTAAAGTTTCAATTTGACTTTTATCCCATGTTTTGTAATTACAGTTTGAAAGTGGGTGCCATATTTCACTGCCATAAAGAAGGATTGATTGGATTGAGGGGTTATATTTGCAAAGTGTTTTCTTTATGGCATAGTAGGCTCTGCGTGCTTTTTCCCCCCAATGCATTTACAGACATATTGAAGCTCAATGACGCACTGATGTGCAGATCCAGGTAAATGTAGCTAGTGGTGTGTTCCAGAGTGGTGGTTCCCAGAGTGAACTGGTTACTGTTTTCCTGTGATCTGGCTTTTTTCTGGAAGAACATAACTGTGGCTTTGTCCAGATTTACTGTCAGGGCCCAGGTCTGACAGTACTGCTCTAGCAGTGACAGGCTCTTCTGTAGACCCTGCTCTGTGGGGGACAGCAGGGCCAGATCATTTGCATAAAGCAGGAATTTAATGTGTGTGTCGTGGAGAGTGAGGCCAGGGACTGCAAAATGCTCCAGCACTGTGGCCAGTTCGTTTAAATAGATGTTGAACCGTGTTGGGCTCAGACTGCAGCCCTGTCTCACTACATGCCCCTCTGTGAAGAACTATGTTCTTTTGTTACTAATTTTAACACTGCATTTATTTACTGAATACATCAATTTAATGATGTCATAGACTTTACCCCCCTACCCCACTTTGAAAAAGTCTATAAATAGTCCTTCGTGCCAAATTGAATCAAATGCCTTTTTTAAATCTATAAAGCAGGTGAATAATTTTTTCCTTTATTAGTTTGGTATTAATTAATTTTCCTTATTAGTTTCTTTATTAGGGTGTGTAGGGTGTAAATATGGTCGGAGGTGCGGTGGTTTGGTAGGAAGCCAGTCTGACTCTTACTCAGGACACTGTATTCTGTAAGGAAGGCCAGTATCCAGGCATTAATGATACTGCAGTACACCTTCCCCAGGTTACTGCTCACACAGATATCTCGGTAGTTGTTGGTGTCAAATTTGTCTCCACTTTTATATATGGGGGTAATGAGGCCTTGATTCCTGATCTCAATGAAACACCCAGCTCTCAGGACTAGGTTGAAGAGTTTGAGCAGGTCTTCTTGCAGCTTAGGGCTGCTGTGTTTGAGCATCTCCGTGCTGATTCTGTCGGGCCCACAGGCTTTCCTGGGCTTAAGGATCTGCAGTTTCTTTTTGAGCTTTAGCAGAGTGATTGGGGTGTCCAGTGGGTTTTGATTATCTTTGAATGTTGTTTCTAATTCTTTTAATTGTTTATGTATTGAGGTCTGATTTGAATTTTGTTTGTTGTTTAAATACTTTGTTGGCATGACAAGCTCCTGTATTGGCATGACAAGCTCAACAAGTATTGCCAAAGGTAGAATGCATTAACATAAAAGAACAGACATTAAATGTCTATCTATCTCTCTCTCTCAAATTCAAAATTCAAATTAAAATGTTCTTTACTGGCATGACTATATTACAAGTACAGTATTGCCAAATAAATTTATAATACAACAAATAAACATTACTAAACATTACACATCTATCAGCAGACCAGAACAGCCCCCTTCCCCAGGAACAGTACAGCTGCCCCCTCCCTCCCTCGCCATTGACTGTAACACAGGTCATGTGTTGCTGCAGGGTGTCTACACACTGTCTCTTAGGCTATGGCAGACGGGTACGTATTTGGCTACTAGATTTGCAGTCGGCTCCTCTTCTTCCAGTAGGATGGGGACTTTAATGCTGTCTGAGATGAGTTTAAATTTTGGTATTTGGCTCTCAAATTTAGGAATATATTTCCCCTGTATTTCTATGTATTTTGAGCACGATAACAGGAAGTGCATCTCTGTTTCAACTTCCCCTAGTTCACAGCCGTTCCTTTCTGGTAACCCAGGATTTATTATATCTGCCCTTTTCAATAGCCAGGCTGTGGTCACTGAGTCTGTACTTAGTGGTCACTGAGTCTTAGAATTTGTCTTTCTTTTGTATTTTAAATTTTTAGATATTCCGCTAATTAAATTTTTCTGTTTAGGGCCTGATAGCATTCCAGTTTATTTGTTAATTCTATTTCAATTTTCCAATTTTCAGTGTTTTTGTTCTTCAAGTTAAGGTCAATTTTTTAAATTATTGCTATTGGATTTTTTTTTTTTTTTTGCTAGTGGCTTGTATCTGTGGCTCACTGGTTTGAGTGTGGCTCGGTTCTGTGAGCCACAGAACCAGTTGGCCTTGTCTTGGGAGAGCTGGTTGCTCAGTAGGGCTTTGTATTTATGGGAGTCCTGGTCTGCATGTTTTAAGTAGAACCAGAACTTGGCTGTTCTCTTCTGAATAGAGATTAGAAGGGAGAACAGTCTCTCTCTATCTCCTGCTTTTTCCCTCTGTCCCTCTCTTTCCCTCTCCCTCCCTCTTATTTTAATATTCATTGATGATCCTGTGTCCATGTCAGTTCATTTTATTTAGTACAGTAATCCATTGTGTATCCACCCGTCATATATCCTCCCTAACCGTTTATCTGCCATGATCAATCTCTTCAGCAACTTCACCCACGTGTACGGCGCTAATGCAAAATGGCTACAGGAAAGCGAAAGCAAGTTCTGCTTACAATTGAAAAAAGTTGGAAAGTTTCCTACTTTTCTGTTTTTATATATTTTTTGAGCAAATGGATACTACTTGCGTAAAGCTATACATTTTGCTACTGTGTAAATTACCCGACCGAGTTGCCCTAATACCCTGTATCTTTCTAAACAAGGGATTTTTTTAGGGGCGCTCCCTTTTAAAAAGCTGAATCTCAAAACAATAATTGTGTAACTATAATAATTGTAACAGCTATGTATAATGGTATTTCAAACAGAATTCATTTATCCAACTTTTTACATATCTGCCCTACTCTGGTCTCACTGCAACGGACTACTGTATTTCTATTCTTTCTCTTTTAAATTCCTCTTGCGAATTGTTTTAGTTTATCCTGAAGTGTGAAAGGACAAAACAAATTCACAGAGATTACCTGTAAAAATGCTTTCCAATCACTCAAAAAGTGCTATTGTATATTTGCCCACTAATAATAATTAAAGTGACTTAAACCAGTGCTAATTGTTTGCATTTTTTGTGGGCGATATTTACATCAATATTTAAAGCAAGAAGGATGTGGATTTTTTTTTGCTTCACAATGAAATTCATAACAGATGAACTTCACAACATCATCTCTTTAGGGATCAAGTTATTTTTGTTTATTAATGGAAACAAATAAATAAGCAAGACAGTTCTCCTTTAGATTTCCTCCTATATTTTTACCGTATTGAACATTGATATTACTTCTTAAAAGCAGTACAGTATGTGTAAGACTAGGTCAACACGTTAAAGAAGATAGCGTGTAAAGAGTGGGGTGGGGGGCAAGTGCCCCCTTTATCCTGTCTACTGTCAAAATTCAGCATGCACTTTATCAAGCTGACATGCAAATAACCTCCTAAAAGAAAGAAAATGACAATAATGCATTTCAATGGAGTATTCCCAAATATCACTTCTATTTATTTATTTTGTGTCTCACTCATTTGAATATTCTTACCTTGGCATCTCTGCTAAAGCATTTTGTACTTGTTTTCTTTATCACAATAGTCAATCTTATTAAGGGAATCATCAAATCACCCCTGATGGGATGAATAAATCGCGCACGGGTGTGAGTAAGGCAAGCTCAAGTACTTTTTTTCCACTGTACAACTGAGCTGCTCCAGGGACGCACGAGCCAGCCCAGCAGAGTGAAGGAGGAACCTGGTTATTTTCAAACTGTAGAGCCTGAGCTGTGTTTTTATTTGTTTTTGTTCTTCATATAGTACTGAATACACCTGAAATGTTTGCATCTGACTATCAAGATACGAGGATACCCCTACACAACGCAATGATGAAAATCCCTGGCTCTTCTCAGCTCTGAGTTCTCAGATTTTCAAATAGGTTGTGAGGCCAGAGTTTTATGTTTTGGTTCTCTCTTGGCCTGACAAATAGCTAGTGGAAAACTACCCACACCCAGAGGGCCTGGGGCCCTCATGGCTTGGATGTGTCAGTGGAAAAGGGGTAAAAGTGTCCACTGATGTTCTGGTTTGTGTCCTGGAAACATTATATCCCAGAACCCAGGCCTTGGGTGTCACTTTGTTCCCTTTATAGGTGACAATCCCTCTAAATCCATCCAGAAATGGTCTAAAACGAGGTGGCTATGTCATCTTCGTACCCCACACATGCTCACACAGATACAGAACACCACATAAGGCTTTATAACTGGAAGGGCATGAAAGTACAGTGTCTAAAAAAAAAGCCTGTGAAATTCATTCAGTCTTAGTTACAGCTATAAGGTACAGAGGTCACAATTTAAAGGGGCTTTGTGAAAGTGTCAAGGGCCCTTGGCCTTCTTGACAGCTTGACGTTTTCTAGGGAGTGTGTTTAACCCTTCCTGCATGTCTATAATTCCAGTGCTGTTGTTTCTGTAAAGCATGTTGGGACTGAGTGAGTGTCTGGGCTGTACTCTTTCCTGCACAAAGAGGAAATATCCAGGATAATACTGCAAAATTAGAAAGAACAGCTTACTTGAAAGTGCTTCAAATACAATAGTTCAAATATCTTTTTTTATTCTTTATTGATTTATGTATTTATTTATTATTTTCCCTTTCTCTTCTTTTGTCGTAATGTTTATCATGCTTTGTGGTGTTCTAGACCACACCAGCAGGTGAAGCTGACAGAGATCACAGGTCAGGAGTTAGGAAGTAAGAAGGATGAGCTCAGCTATTGCCAGGTGATTGTAAGCATTCTAATAAGGTAAGGGAAATCCAGAAAGAAAAAGAAAAACAGTGTTTCTTTGACATTTTACTTTCCCCTGTAAGCTACTTGCTCTAGTGTTAAATTACACGTTTCTTTCTGAAAGGAATTTTATATAATTCAGAATGCCAGCATTCCCCTTTTCCCATGGTTATGCATTGTTGCAACAGTTACAATGCTGCCCTATGCTTTATCATGCTTTCACTGCTCTTCGTTATACTCTACTATGCTTTTACTATGGTAAACCTTTATAAGGAACCACAAAACAGCTTCAAGGAGCATTGCTAGCGAAGTAATTAAAAACACAAAACAAACAAGTTACTGCTTCTGCTGAGGAGGAGAAAGACTATTGTTACAAAACTACCAAGAGAGGAAGGACAGCAGCAACAATGGGTTCACTGGGAGTTAAACCCATTCTATTCTGCTAATAAAAATACACCCGTCTGACCCCCTGACATCTGATTCAAGGCTGCCCAGTGTTTCGTAGTCCTGTGTTGTCTTTAAAATACACATGCTAGTTGCTGCAGTCTCCCGCAGTGTACTTTAATTGTAAAATAAAACCACAGTTGTTTTGATATTTACATTTTTGTTTACTTTTCGTACCATTACTGTCAATGTAAATGTCAGTGTGCAGCACTCATGCTGTGGACAGGCTGTGTGTCTGGTGGGGATTTATTTATTAATTTGTGCCCCAGCTAGTTTCGTGCCAGGCTGCTGGCTGCTGCACACTTTTGTGAAATCCAGCTGCATCATTCTATAAAAATTGACAAGACCTTATCTCAGTATAATACTTCCCGCACAGATTGGAGTCTGCAGTGGAAAAAGAGAAAGAGAGAGAGAGAGAGAGAGAGAGAGAGAGAGAGGCTGATAAAAGCTCAGGGTTTGCACTCCACAATCTCAGCACACTGGAAAATATTTGGCTGAAGTATTTTTTTCCTTTTATTTAATTTTTTCTTACTCTGATCTGTTGACTTTTGCTTTGAGGCCCCCGGTGTGCACTGTATTGCTGTGGTCAGGGCCCCTCCTTGGGAAAGGGAGAGCTGGGGAGTCAGGGAGAGAAAGGAATTGTTATTGCCACCCAGAACTGTTTCAAAATAAAAACTTTTCTCAGGATTCTTTCAATTTTTTTTGTACTTCGATTTTTAGGGTCACTTTCCGCAGCTCTAATGCACACACATGTACACAGACACGCACACACACATACACACATTTATGCATGCACACAGACACACACACAAATGCACAGACACGCACACACACACACACACACACACACACACACACACACACACACACACACACAAATGCACACACGCACATTCACTAGTCTAGCAAAACTTAACATTTTCATCTCTACACCATAAAGTCAGTGGCACCAATCATAGATGTATTGAGGCCCCAATACCTATGTAGGTATCAGGGCTTCAGTACATCCATTTAGAGCTGACAGTATTCGAATCTTCACCTCAGCTACCTACTGCATGTAATAAAAACAAAACATGTCTAAGCATTACACCTGCAGAACAATTGCAAGAATCGTTCATCTATTCAGGAAGGTTCATGTTTACTTCATATCCCATTAATAATGAGGCTTCAGTAGTAGACAGGAATGCGTGGAACAAGGACACAAATGGATAATGCATGAACACACTAAGTATAAATACAGCAGGATATTAATAAGAATGAGAATAGCTCCTCCCTCAGAGTCACCTGGTCTACCCTCTGTCAGTGCTGACTGGGTTGTTTTGCATCGGCTACATTTAGGTTTAAAAAGGAATACATCTAAAATGGAATATACCAAATGAGCTGGTAATGAATAAATGCTTAATTAAAGTTGATTTTAATGAGGCCCAAAACACTCCATCGTTAAATGATCATTTAGAGCTACATAGTAAATGGAAATGCATGACAGGTCAAATGTATGAACTCTTTATCTGTTGTGTGCAAGGATCCCTGCCCTGCATGGAGCACCTGACAGCTCGGTATTTACTGTCAGTGACATATACACAGTACTGTAGGCACACACATTTTAAAAATCAACTGCCTCCAGCAATCTCAACAAAGGGGTTAATATGAAGGTGTGGATTGTTATTGGAACATTTGAGTTCAACTTGTTTGCATTTCCCTGTTTTGGTTTGGTTGGCTTTGGTTGTTGATGACGGGGTAGCCTGTCACCACTTACCTGTGCAGTGACTGAGACTGTCTCCTCATATGAGCTGAACCAATACAGCTAATATAACCACAGAGGAGCTCATTGGACAATGATGCAGCTTGCTTCTCGGCTGTACAAATCCGCTTATCTCTTAAGAGAGGGCTGGTGAGGTTGCCATTAATCCTATCACTCCAATGCACGATATAAATATAGACTGAATGCTTAATGTTCATGTTGATTGGAGAGGCAAGCGCTGTAATTGAGAGGTAAGTATGGGTCTTATGTTAATTTCAGCCTTTGGGAGATCCATTACAAGTTCTCCATCACACCAATGCATGTGACATTTTACTATTTTCTTCAATATCGGCAGTGCTGTTCAGTTTATTTGCAATCTGGCTAGCCTCTGTGTTTTGAGAGAATTCAAGAAAGAGAATCTAATCCCAGGGCTAAATGTTATTAAAAGTTATAAGAACCTAAAAAGGAGGAAGCTATTCGGCACATAAATGATCATCCGGGTCTGTGACAGGGTACACCCCACCCCTGTGCATGTAGATATTATTTTGTATTTGTGTTGTGTTATTATTGTAAAATGTATTGTTTAGTTTGTAAAAACAAAATGTTTTATTACACTATGTAACACAATTTTTGTTCCTGGGTAGTAAGTGTTATTTCCTAATTGCTTATGCCTCAAAAGTTTAGAAAATGGCTATTATTCCCCACAAACTTTGCTTTTGTGACCAGGACAGTGATATTTTGAAATTTACCTATTTCCAATGAGAAAACGGACGAATTTGTGTCTTTTCGTTCACATAAAGTCAGAAAAAAACAACATATGAATCCAAATTAACATGTATTTATACTAAAGTAATACAAAAATGACTACAAAAGATTTAGAAGTGAGTAGTTTTTCGAGATTTACGATTATACTGTAAATCACTTTCATGAATCAGCCCCCAAATGTAGTCTCCCATCATGTTCTCGTTATACTGTCCTTGGTAGCGGCGTTCAAAGTCTAGTATATCCTGGTGGAAGCGCTCGCCTTGCTCCTCCGAGTACGCTCCCATGTTCTCCTTGAATTTATCAAGATGAGCATCAAGGATATGGACTTTGAGGGACATCCTACAGCCCATTGTGCCGTAGTTCTTCACCAGAGTCTCAACCAGCTCCACATAGTTTTCGGCCTTGTGATTGCCCAGGAAGCCCCGAACCACTGCGACAAAGCTGTTCCAAGCCGTTTTCTCCTTACTAGTGAGATTCTTGGGTAATTCATTGCACTCCAGGATCTTCTTTATCTGTGGTCTGACGAAGACACCGGCTTTGACCTTTGCCTCAGACAGCTTAGGGAAGAAGGCTTGAAGGTACTTGTAGGCTGCCAACTCCTTATCTAGAGCTCTGATAAATTGTTTCATAATGCCCAATTTGATGTGCAGTGGTGGCATCAGCACCTTCCGGGGGTCCACCAGTGGCTCCCACTTGACGTTGTTCCTCCCCACAGAGAACTCGGTCCGCTGTGGCCAGTCCCGCCTGTGGTAGTGCGCCTTGGTGTCCCTGCTGTCCCAAAGACAAAGATAGCAGGGAAACTTGGTAAAACCACCTTGGAGACCCATCAGGAATGCCACCATTTTGAAGTCTCCTATGCCCTCGCAGCCGTACTCTGCTAGGCAGCTGGAACTAAACTGAACTGGTGGGCTTAAGGCCCCTGTATTTATACTACTATTTATATTACTGGAAAGTTCTAGAAGTTACTCCAAGTTTACTCAGCACTGAGTCTATCTGGAATGTTCTGGAAAATAGGTAAAAATATCACTGTCCTGGTCACAAAAGCAAAGTTTGTGGGGAATAATAGCCATTTCCTATACTTTTGAGGCATAAGCAAGTAGGAAATAACACTTACTACCCAGGAACCAAAAAAAAAAAAAAAAATTGTTACACAGTGTTATTGTTATTTTGCAGCATGGAGTGTTAAAATTATCCATCCATGCTAAACTTGTGTAGAATTTGACTGTTTCCAGATTAATTCATTTATTGTTAATTTGGAGACGGTCACATGTATAAAAACCTGCAGCTGTGGCTGAGCGGGGTTGGTTGTTCAGAGGTGGAATGCGAGTGCAGAGAAACTAAAAAAGAATAATAACAATTGCTACTCAAGCTTGCATAATACCAACGCGATACTTGTTTTCTTTAGGGTTTGTTCAGTGCTTTGTCTGTCTATTTTGACCAATGTGCCATTTGTTTTTGTAAAGTGTTTTGTTTTGTTTAAACTTCTTATTTATTAATAAAACGCACAGCAGCGCTTACCTCCAAAGCCTGTGCGTTGATTTACTTCCTGCCCTTACATCACCACCAGATATCCTGTTCACAGGGTTCTAGTAGCTCATTGATCTCATAACTTTCTCAAGTTGGAGTTTAAAAGATAAAAGGATTCTGCCTCACCAACATGACTGGGTAACCCAATCCATACACTCATCACTCTCAAACACCCCATTAGAAAAAGGGTTCAGGTTAACTAAAAAGGAGATGTGAGATGTGCTCACAGCCTGCTGTACTAGTGCTGTGTAGTCTTGTCCAGAGTATCCCTGGTTCCAGAAGGATCTACACATATAACCCAAACCTGACCTCAAATCACAAATTTACCCGAAGCCTTTAACTTAACCCCGAAATTTAAAATCACAACCACGTTACTAAAAGGTTATTCATTTCCCCAGCGAGAAGTTTGAAATGCTATGCTCTGTCCAACAGCCATTGATTAACCCCGCTCTTCATGATGTATTGCTGTGTATAATAGTATTGCTGTGTATTCCTGCAGTTACTAGTCTAGTCCAGTTTAATCCAATCCAGTAGCTCCTGTTAGTGGTATGTGTGCCTAACCTATTTACTCTGGAGCAGTGGCATGTTTACCTGCTGTAGTGTTGTAAGGTATTGACAGGAGGAATTAGGAAAGACACTCTGATATTACTGTAAAGTTACTGTTTGAGAGCTAACCTTGAATAACCATTTCCATCTCCAACCTCCAACCCTGTATCAAGAATGTACCATACAACATAATATCCCCACTTGGCCCCAAAATAGAAGATGCCAGACCAACAGCATCCTTATAAAGCCTGGAGGGGCTGGTCTTTGCCCAGCATAGCCCCGAATTACTCTCCTCATTACCAGGCTGGGCCCCTTGTAGCTGAGAGACAGCTGCTGGTAACCCAAAGGCTCTATATCGCTGACACACATTCGCACAAGCGCTGGACTATATGGGGAGCCAGGTGCAGATTTGCATACCTTTGCAACCTGCTGCTTTAGCTCGAGGCCAACAACAAAGCCTCTCCTGCCCTGCCTGTCACAGCAGGTGTCCTCAGTCTAGGTTACTGAATGTTACATTTGCATCTCACACGAAGAAGCTTTTAAAGTGTACACGCCATGCAAAGAACCTGCAAGCAGTGGCATTTAAATGCAAATAATACAGGTTTTTCAAGCCACAGGTAATGACGTAATAGGAAAATGTACTTGGATATTTCCACTTCAGATGCATGTTTGAATAACACTGTAATCAGCACAGCATTATGTTTTACAGGACTACAGTGAATGCAGTGTGCTGCGTTTTACAATTTAGTGTTTAAAGTTAATGTAGAAAATAAATACAAAACTAAACTAATGTAGTAAATCGCGTCAAAGAGTGTTTGTGATAGATTATGCTCATGAATGGATTTTCCTTTAGCTTCTCTAAGGCAATCTGCAATTGTTTTTAATTTTTTATTCCTGCACCTGACATACTGTATATGCATTTTCAAATCAATCAAAAGCTGTTCTCAAGATTAAATAGTAAGAAACAGATAAGCATCCTTACAAGAAAACATATAAAAAATACAGCATTGAAAACACACTGCACATAACCAGTTTATGTTAAATATTGAATGTTAATTTTTTAGCTCAAATTTCTTTCCTCTTAGACTGGTAACTCACCTCTTTCTTCAAGACAGTTCTCTTTCTCAACCTTTTAATACCTTGTTATGGGAGTGTGTCTGCGAAGCAGAATCCATGAAACAAAATGTAACTTGAAAGAGGGAGTAGGCAAGTGTTATTTGTTTTCTGTTTTTATTGCCATTTTACTCTTGCCTTCCCTCAGTTAGACAACCAGAGAGAGACACTCATGACAAGTTGGACCAAGCTTAGATCCTGTCTTCCTCTTCCTCTGAGATTATATGCTGTTAGTCGCTCAGCTGCTGTACATGAATATTAGACCGTCACAATCACAGACCATCGCCTCTCGCAGTGTGACAAACAAAACAGTCCTGGCATTCTTTACCCATTGCTTACCCTTTGTTTTCTGGTTACATCTGCATAAAGGGGGACACATTTATACGTGTTAATTTAGTTTACACTGGGAATCATTTATCCTCTTTCTCAGAATATTTAGAGACCTTCAAATACTTTTTTGTTTTGTTTTCTACCCAACTACCCAAATATTGTGCTTATTAATTAATTAATTAATTAACTAACTTATTTATTTATTAGTTATAATACTGTGTAAATGTGCTTTGACTATGGGGATAGTAAAAAAAATGGTATGTCTGACTTGAAATAGGGATGAAAATAAGACTCCTATTGCATAGCAGTTTCACCCATTCGAGGTTTTAATACAAGCTTTATTAGCCTCAGTGTGTACATTATGTAACTAGCTCAGGTGTGTCTTAATAAACTCATAGCAAAACCAGGAGTGGGTCAAACTGCTATGCAATGAGGGAAGTCTTATTTCCATCAATGTGATAGTACAGAGAAAAACAAAAAACAAAACATGACTTAATAGATTACAATTTTAATTAGTCCTACAGGACAAACATGGGATTTTCATGCTGTATATTCAATTATTCTTTAATTTTGAACTACCTGGAAAAAACAAAGTATAATTTTGACCATAAAACAGTAACGCAATCTCTTGAGTGTTAAACCTGGTAACCCATCAATTATCTAGTATTAAGAAAGGACAGATAAGCATCCTTCTGTACAGTAGAATGTGTTATTATTAGTATTATTATTATAGCTAGTCTGTATATTGGATGTATATGGACACCCTGAGGGGTGTTCTTAAATTTATAATCCAGGATAAAAATTGGATTTGAAAAAAGCATAAATTCATGTTAAGGGCAAAATGTATTTGCTTTTTTTTATTAAATATCCTTACACCAATAAAGTAGTCCCATTTATAACTTTGAACTAAACACTAAGTTGAGGAAATTAATTTAATTGAAACATGCAAAAGTAAGTAAATCTTGATATTTTGTTGAATTGTACATTGCATTGAAAAGATCCACTAGGGGGAGGAGTTGAGACAGCACTGAGTTAATTTCCTGTTGTTTGAGTAGAGCAGAGGGACGGAGGAATACAAATATATTTCATGCCATCTCAGATTTCAATCATTTATTAGGTCTGTTTCAGAGAGGGGTGGATAATATGTTTTTCTGTAGCGTTTACAAACTGCTAAAAAGACATTATCCGAAGTGACAAAGTCGGGGTGAGTGTGTATATTGACAGTTTCCCCAGTTTTGTTTTCATTTAGTCAGTAGGTTATTCCAGCTCTGAGACTAATATAAATGTAGGTTGAAATGTTATATTGGCCACTCAATTTTATAGTTACTGTACATCTGTAACTGTAAACAAGATGGCTACCGGTACTTTAGATTCTGTGAGGCAGCGCAGTGATTTCAAATATGTGACAAGCTCCAACTGTGTGTATCAATCCAATATATGGACAGCTGGAACCTTGCTCAACCAATCACATTGCCTGTTTCATGTTCCATTGCCAGACCTGGATTATAAATGTCATTTATACACTGGTTTACTTTGTCTTTATGACAGTAATTTACAAATGTTGTTATACGAACGAATATGAACACGGTCATTTTTACCACTGACTACATTTCAAGAAGTGTTTGTTTTAATATCCGATTACTTGTCATATAACTAATTTGCCGCAACCCAAATCCACACAAAAACCGTGTCGCCGAAGGATAGATACAAAACCTAGCTGAAGTTGGCCACTTTTTTGAAATTCGGACGTGGTTAAAACCTGAAGGTAGACGTATTCATTTAATGTTAATAATGTTCACTGATTATGTGGGATAAGAGCGCTTTCTGAAGCTATGTATGTACTTTAATATGGCAGTCGTAGTTAAGTGACAATATTTTTTGAAGTTAAACTAGAGCTTTCAAATGGTTAAGTGACACCGTGGCTCGTTTAACTCAGAAATTATTGCAATATCAATCATGTATTTTAAAAAATAAGCTTTCTTAGTGGTAGTGACGGTGGTGGTGTGTGGGGCAACATACGTGTTAACCATATTTTGCTTCAGAAAGCGCATGTATCTCTAATAATCAGTTAAAAACTACAAACACTAAATACTGAATACGTAGACCCTGCGTGTCTTACTTTAGCAAGTTTTAACCACATCTGGATATTGAATATAGCAAGTATAGCCTTCATCCATGTATTGTGTGCATGTGTGTGTGTGTGTGTGTGTCTATATATATATATATATATATATATATATATATATACACACACACACACACACACACACACACACACATACACGCACACAGTACCAGTCAAAAGTTTGAGTACACTTGCTGGAAACTAGGTTTTTTTCATAATTGACAATGTTTTACGTCGTATACGTTTCTGTAAATACTTAAAAATGAAAACACATGTTACAATATACAAAGCATAAGGAGTATCAAAGCAATGTTCAAGAAAATTGAAAAGTGTCTCTAAATCTTGGATTCCTCAAAATAGTCACCCTTTGCCTTAATAACAGCCTCACAAACACGATGCATTTGGTTAACAAGTTTCAGCAGGAAATCACCCAACATGTCTTCCCAGCTCTTCTGCAGCAATTCCCAGAGATGTAGGGCACTTGTGGGTAGCTTTGCTTTGACTCTTCTGTCCAGTTCGTCCCATACAAGTTCTATGGGATTGAGGTCTGGAGACTGGGCAGACCAGGTCATTAGATTGAGTTGTCCTTCACTTTCCTTCTTCGCTAGATAGTTCTTGCACAACTTTTGAGGTGTGTTTTGGGTCATTATCTTGCTGAAGAATGAAGGACTGCTCAAGTAGCCGTAATCCTGATGGAATGGCATGCCTCTGAAGTATGCTATGATAGCTATGCTGGTTGAGCTTGCAATGGACTTGGTAAAGATCACCAACTCTGTAACCAGCAAAACCTCTTATTCTGCACTCTTAACAATGGTTTCTTTGCAGCAATTCTTCCAGTTAGGCCAGCTTCATGCAATCTCCTCTGAACATTTGATGTTGAAACATCTGTACTTCTAGTAGCATTTAGCTGAGCTTGTATTTCAGGGGCAGTTAATCGCCGGTTTCGCAGACTTGTGACTCGAATTAACTTGTTCTCCGATTCTGAGGTCACCCTTGGCCTGCCTGACCTTGTTCTGTCCTCATGAGTGCCAGTTTCTTCAAATCGTTTGATGGTCGTGGCCACAGCAGTTACAGACACTTACAAAGTTCTTGCAATTTGTCTTAAAGATTGACCTTCATTTCTTAAAGTAATTACAGACTGTAAAGCTGTTACATTCGTATCTCAGAGAAACGGCTAACGACAAAGAAAGTCTGTACAGCACTGAAACACTACGTTTAAAAAAAAAAAAAAAAAAAAAAAAAACGAACTCTACTGCTGGACTTCGTCTACTTTTATGTGTTAGCATCACATGGGTATGCATGTATTATAAAAATTAATAGATGGGCCTCTTCAGTGAATTAAGTTACAGGAAAACAATTCCATCTCGGGTATCTCTTCTGACAGTTTATAAACCACTCGACCTTTGGGCTTGTAATTTATGACGTCACAAAAACCCTAGATTAAATTATTTTTCTGTAACTCACTAAAACCCATCTAATATATATATATATAGACACACACACACACACAGACAGCTGCATGGTAACAACTTCACCTTTTTCATTCATTGCTCGGCATAGACAAAGACATCCCTGACGCCGCTGCCAAAGCGCCAAGCGGGTTAAAGTTGAAAGTTGAGAGCTGTCAAAGATGGTAGCTACTGCTGGGAAGCTCACACTAGTTAATCCATGTTTACTTAGTGTAATGTAGGTTTCTGTCAAACTAAAACTCCGGGAAAATGTGTTAGCTGTCAGACCCGGGGGGCGGGGGGTTTTATTTGTTACGTGTTTTTGTTTTGATTTTATTTTGTTGTGTTATTCCATTCCCCCTCCGTGTTTTAACTTTCGTTGTTGGTGCTGCCAGTGGCTGACTGTTGATCGGGAGAGAGCTTTTTTTCACGCAGGTGAGAAAAAATAAACACTTCATTTTTTTCAATTGTAATAACGATGCTAATAACATATTTGCGTGGACGTTAGTCAGTTTGTCAGTATACTGTATTGTTTTACGTTTCTGTTTCTCTTACGTCACTGCTTTTGTGTGTGTTACGGGTCTCGTCTTAATTTATCACGCTGCAGATAGTCGGTAAATAGCAATTTGGCTGACTCTCCAGTTTATTATTGCTAGGAATGTATAAACCGAAAACGTGCAAGTCATTGAAGAGTTAGCTCTAAACTGGATTGTGAAATCCGGCTACTCCTCCAAGCAGCTCGCTAATGACATGTACCTCATGCATTTGCTGTTTGATAGTACTTATAATATTAAAACTTAATATGAAACACGAGTCGTTTCAAAGAGTTTCCTTCCTGTTTTTGTTTTTATTTTTTTGGCAATATGTTTAAAGAACAGATGGGTGTCGTAAAATTTAGACCAAAAAAAAAAAAGTAGATCGTACCTACAGAATACTACTTGTAGTAACGTTTTGTGATTTTGAGATCAATCAGATTCTAGGAACCCGACTAGCACTGAAGAGCTGAATCAATGGCCTTGTTCAATTTGTACTTTTTAAAATTTTATTTGTTGCAAAAAACATTACACAATAAAATACACTGTGTAATAATATATTTATTATAATTCATTTTCAGTATTCTTGGGTGTCAACCGTATTTTTTAATTGGTGGTAAATGTAAGATTTATACACTTTACTGTCCCCATCATATGCATTGCGTGATTCTTTTTTACTATGTGCTTGCAGCTGTGAACATAATATAAACCAGTGGTGCACAACTCAGGCCATGGAGGGCTGGTGTCCTTCCTAGGTTTTTATTTTAACCATACCCTAAATTGGTTAATTGGACCAATTAAGCTTCTTATAAGGTCCGATAAAGTACTTTAGGGTGCAGTTGGAATAAAAACTTGCAGGAACACCTACACCACTGATCTAAACTAACCTTTTTGGTTGGCACTAAGGATGTTCAGAGATGGCCTTAGATTACATCAGGGCTTCTCAAACTCGGTCCTGGGGACCCCCTGTGACTGCTGGTTTTCGTTCCAACCGAGCTCTCAATTACTTAACTAGACCCTTAATTGAACTAATAATTTGCTTAATTAGAATCATAAAAATGAATACGTTCTAAGCACTTGCTTCTTCAATCGCCAGACCCGCAGTTTATGCGACATATTGAAATCAATACAATATAGCCGACAATTTAGTCTGGCCTTTGTAATAAAGTTAAAGTCATTGTGAAAGAACATATTATATACTCCTGTCGAGTGCTGAAACACTAATGAAAGTCATTCTACAATCATATATTATTATTATTATTATTATTATTATTATTGTTATTATTATTATTATTTATTTTATTAGCAGTTGTCACAAAATATACACACATTGAATCACAATACAGTATGATATAGCTACTCTACTTTTTTATCAACTGCCTGTCTTCTGAATAGAGTTACCACCAACAGCTCAAGCTATGCGAGCCCCCCTGCACTCACTACACTTGTCAAGCAGAACGACTGTGCCACCCGTGTACAGGTGTAAAAAAAAAAAAAAAAACAAAAAAAAACATGCTTATTCTATGCTCTCTGCATAAATCAGTGACAGTCGGGACTGATGCTAAACAAAAGCCAGACTGGTGCATTTTACAGTGCAACAAAGTATGTTATGGATATATTGGATCAAATGGCACGGCTGTATTCTGTCAAAGGTGGTACTCGCTGGTGGTCTGTGGCTGTCTTTTATAATATTTTGGACCTGGCAGCCATCAGCGCTTAGGTGTTGTACAAGGAGTGCACCGGCAACACAATCACTCGGAGGGACTTCATTTTGCAGCTAGCCCTGGAGCTGCGGCAGAAACATTTTTATAAGAGACACGAAAGCTGGCTGGCAAATGCCCCTCAACCTTCAGCCCGCTGACACACGGAATAAAAGACAATGCCAGGTTGCTAAATGCAATAAAAACAGAACTTTTGATGTCTGCGCCCGTTGTGAAAAGGCAGTCTGTGGCAGATGCACTGGTACAGTGGAAAAGCGTGTTTTCTGCATAGATTGTACTTAGAAAGCTGTAATAGAACTATGAAGAGACAAACAGAGCCTTTGAACTCTGTTTCGCTCAAAGTTCTTTCACGTTGCATAAGTTATGTTATATTTTTGTTTTATGCTATTTTTATAACTAGTTATTTATGTTTTATAATTTTATATGTGCATACAGCTTTCTACACTTGTTTACACAGAAGTTTATTGCGTAAAGTTTTTTTTATTACAGTTTTTCATGTTTATGTATATGTGCTGTTTTTGAAAAAAAATAAGAAAAATGTTTAATTTTCAATGTAAATTTTCAACGTAAATACGGTGTTTCTGCTCCGAAAATGTTATATATGATGTTCATAAATAAAAATATTGATTGTTTGTTTTTCATTTTCATATAGAAGCCATTTTAAAATGGAGCCACACATTTTGAGGATGCAGCAGTTGTATGTAGTCCGAAATCTCGGCGGTTCGAGTGTTAATCTATGGAGATTCTGCCAATCATTAAATGCACTCGAATCATAGAGGGCAGGGCAGGGAGCTGTTGATACCACTGCTCTCCTCTCTGGAACTGTACAGGAGGATGGAGAGAGACAATGGTGGTGTCTCTGTGAAAGTTTGTCGGGAGAACTATTGTCCTGAGATCACTATAGGGTAAAACTCGGTGAGCACAGTGACAGGCTCTCGCTGCAGAGCATGACTCCTCAAAAAAACAAGTTCAGATTACTGGTCACTGACATGAGAACTGTACAGTTATACAACATTACAATGTTTTGTATAGTAGCATAAAGTGTTATGGTGGTGACTTTGACCCAGGGTCAAGGATTGACTGTCACGTCTCCTGCAGTGCTGACTGCAGGGCTCTGCTGAATTGCAGCTTCTCCCTTCCCACTTTGCCCTGTGTTTTCCATTGAGCTGTTTTATTTCAGGGCAGCTCCGCCAGAGATATTCCCTGACAGTCTTTTTGATGGCAGTGCTGTGCTTACCGTAGGTGACATGTTGCACGTGGTGAGGGTTGCCAGACACAAGTACTGCAGGTAACTTTCTTTGAGCAGTGGGAGATGATTCGTCAGTGTCATATATAAATGTTTTGTTAGTTCCACAACTTTTTTTTTTTATCTTGCAGTGTGGCAGGGCACAGGCCCGGCATGTGTAATTTGTAAATATTGTATGCTTTTCAAAAAGTTCTAAATATGGCAGGCTGTGGTTAGAATCCCCACCAAGGTAAAAATGTGTGGAATATGGGTTAATTGATGATCAATTACACCTGGCCACAGGCTATAAAATAGGAGCTGCATTGCGCTAGTAATTGTTTGGGTGCGATTTATGTCTGTTTAAACCTTTTTTTTCTTTGTTTGTTAATAAAAGTGTGGTACCAAGCACTTTGAACTGCAATCTCCTGCTTCCTGCCACTGCTACAGTATTCCCGCTGCTAGCCTTGACTGCAGTGCTACTCTTACTCAGAGAGTCATGCACAAGGCTAGAGTTTTGCAAATTTTGGTGATGTTTCTGTGATGTGAATAAAGAGCCACTTGGTAGGAGTATGACATATCACAGTCATCTTGTGTTATCCTTCTAGTTTAGATCAATTTTGTGTATGACTTTGTTCTTTTAGTCGTCATACCCTAGTGCCTTTTGTAATGTTTAAATCACCCCTGTGGTCTCAACAGAGCTCTTACACAAGTTCAGATGGTACAGCAGAGTGTAACCGTAAACCACTAAAGGCAAAGTGTTGCAAGGGACGACAGATTAATGTTTACACTCCGCTGTACCATTTGAACTTAGTTGCTGTGAGAGATATTTTGCAATGCTTTAAACTTCTGAATTTTAAAAAGTCACTGATGTTATGACTGAAGTATAACATCATATTTCAAAGTGATTGTTAACAACAAGAATGCACTCTAATGTGTATTTTGATTTATAATCGCTAGCTATAAACTTGGACAACCTATAAACAAGGCGTCGGGATCAACACTGAGTATTCAATAAGCACTTTGATTTCAAGGACGCTGTAGAAAGGTGCTCTCATTGGACTGGGGAAACGAGGACAGAGCTGTGAATTGATACTGCAGGAGAGTGAAATGAAAAGCTGGGGGAGCATGACCTGATCACAGCAGATTATTCTGCAGTTTATTAGTGGGTTACTGTTAATACCAAGAAAGAACTGCTTGGAGTATTTCCGTGTATGAAATAATCACATTAAAGTAATTCATTCTGCTTGCTTTTTGATATAATATTTGTTCTATAGTCAGTACTCCATTGTTATGCTGTGTAAACTCTTTTTTCTAATGCAGAAAGAGTTGCAGTACACACTCCACCCCACTCATCTATTCCCAGAAGCATCAGGCTTTCTTCTCTTCAGCCTCATGTGTCGTACAGTATCATCGAGGAAGAAGAGGGTGTGGTGCGCTCCTGCGCCCAGCTCCAAACAGTCGTATTCATTCGCAGCCACACAACAGCTTGGTGATAGGCTAAAATGACACTTTCCATCTGATGTTCTCAGAGGATATTCTCATACAGGTGAACTAGGCCAGTGGTTCTTATACTGGTGTCCAAGGAAATCAAGACATTCAGAAAACTTTGTAAAACAACGTCTATTTAATGTACAGAAAGTGGTCCTTCACTCTTGTGATACTTTCAGTCAGTATCCATCAAATCATTACTTTAACTGCAGTGCAGTTTTTCTTTTTTGTGATTTATCTTTCCCTGTTTTCAGTTGGGGGTCCTCAATTGAAAAAAAACCCCACCTCAAGTTTGAGGTACTTTGATCTCAATCATACCCAAGCATTGTGGAAAACCTGGCACAGAATACCAGCCCAGTCATCTGTCTTTATCAGCATCGGACAGAATTCATGAAGCCGGTATGGCTCAACATGTTGGCTTCTGTTGCGTTTGAACAGAAATAGGTCTGACAGACCTTCCTCACAAACAGGAGTGCCAAGTATAGGCTAGTCCTTGGGTTTCACAACATCATCTTCCACAACCTGTCTATCAGCAGGGTTTTCAAAATAAGCCGCCTAATATGATATTTGTGCTGGCTACTTAATTAAAAAATATTAAGGTTATTTTCAGGTGTTTTCATTCAGTCCATTTTTTGTTGTATTATCGTTCTGTAAGGCAAATAAAGTACATAATAGCTATAGATATTCAAAAAAGAAAAAAGCATATTCCTTTTGTTGTGATATAGTAAAAACATGTACCCAGGTGCTTGTCAGAGATATTAGGGGTTCATGTGTACAGGCTGTACACCTTTAAGAAGAAAGGCATGATGGGATATCAGCTGAACACTTGTCAGCTGATATACAAATGCTTAAGTGCAGAGAGGTGCTGTATGTTTCTAATGCCAGCAGAATATGATAATTGGAGTTTCATGTAACAGTTGTGATGGTGACCAAACGTGTATGAGTACTCATGGCAAAGTGGGTTGCAGTGTGGAGGTGTAGAGGTGATGCAGTGCTCCAAAGACAAACAACACAGTTCTGATGAAGTGATGATTGTTTATTTACAATCCAGGGGTCGAAACTGACCAACAGAAATAATAATGATACCGGCAGTACACAACAATTTGTACTACTCTGTATGTTTAATTCACGGGGCAGTCCCAAACAATGTACGCGGTATTCAAAAAACATACACAAAACACATACATGGTCACCAGTCCTCAGTGAGTGCACTAGTGCTCGTGCTGTAAATACAATTTATCGTGCTCCAGTGCAGTGATGTTCCGGGTAAGTACTGGCCTCTGGCGACAGCTCCGGAACGTGTTAGCCATCTAAAAATAACAAGTAACAATTAGACAAAACAAACAAAACACTCACAATACAGTGTAATACAGGTCCTTCCAGGTTCAAAGCCTTAACCAAATGAAGGAACAGATTGCTAAGCCACATCCCCTTTTATACCAGTAGTCACGTCCCATTTGGTATTGAGTGCAATCGCTTTTCCTCCAATCCGCAATTGACACATCGGTTACCATTTTGGGTCAATGACTTGTAGTATTGTGGCAATGCCCCCTTTCTAAGATGGCCAATCCTGGAATGAATTGTCTGGCCGTCTGAGTCCAGGGTACTCTGTTCCCTTTACACAGCGCCCTCACAGGACGGGAGGGAGATTTACCACCAAGAATCACTGTATTTGTGTCACAATACTGTTGTGTAAAGCATTGCTTAAAATGAACAGTTGCATTCAAGAAATTTAGAACAAGAACAGTGAAAAACTAAAATAAAAATACACTTAAGATTTGTGTGTTGCAAACCTGCATTAACAAAATGCCCTGAAAACTTAACATAAAGAAAATAATTTTAATGAATGACTGTAATGCAGCAATCAACTCAATAATTAAACAAAAGAGGAAGTGAAAAGGTTACCCCACCAAGCTGTTTTTTTGCAAACTCCAATTGGAGTCCCACAAATAGATTTTTTTTACAGCAGCCACAACATTGTTTACTGTCAGGAGTCTTCAGCCAAAGAATCAAGCATGGTGATTTAAGACGTAACCATAGTAAAAAAACAGTAATGTAGCGTAAGTTTTGTACTAAAGCAGGGTCAGCTTTTGCAGGGAAAACTATGTTTGTTTCTCAAACTGACCAGAGAGCTGAAAACAGGACACATAGAAGTACTGTAATTTGTGTACTGCTGATAAAAAAAAAACAGATATTTAGAGATTTAAAAATGAAATGTACTGCAGTAAAATAAACTGTAATTCACTAAATTTACTCAGATTGTGTTCATGACAATCTAAAATACATGACAATGTGGTTAGGTGGCACATTTAATATCAAAACTAGCAGAACAAACACGCTGCAATTTAAACTTGTTGCTGAAAAATAAACATTTAATCATAAGAGCTGTCTGTGTTACAGTACATGCTCATCAGATCAGGACTTGACTAATGCTGAGCATGAGAGCTGCAGCACGCTTTTTCCCATATTACGACTGTACACAATTAAAAATATGTTCACCAATTCCACCCACATTTACATTGCAGGGGCCTTGATGCTCCAAAAAGTAAATTTTTCTTCTTGTTGATCTTGCCTTGCTGTGAGCAATACTGAAATAAAACTCCTTTATTGCACTAATGGAGTACTTTGTCAGACTGCAGGCAGACCACTGCTAGTCTAGCACATGCTAAAATCTTCCAGAATTGTGCCCGAATGCACCATTTTAATCCCTTTTTTCAAAAACGGGGGACAGGACAACAACACTTCCCTCCCACAAGCTTCCCCCATCTACCCTATGAGCCACAATGAGATTGGTGTACCTTGCTACCGTGTAAGAGCCACATACCTTAAAACTAATTTAACACCTTGTATCAGTTTCACATGCTTCAAACTCCTGGAAATTGTGATAAACTCCCTGTGTGTCACATACGAAAGCACTCGCTACACCCCTTAACAGCGTGTGGCAGCTGCTGCGACTATGATAGTTTTGCAACACTAGATAAACTATTTACATGTACTGGGCAGTGCGTGTTACAGGACATGTGGCAAGCTGCTGTTGCATCATAAATCAGGTACAAAAGGCTCTTTACTTGATAAACAGCTCGAAGGTAAAGTAATAATACTGTACACGACTATTACTCTGATTCACAGTTATTCAGGTACTGTAGGAATTCTGTGTTTAATGCTTCACAAACTGATTACTTGAGTATTCGGATTGACCTCTATACACAAATCAGATGCCGACAATCAGGTAAGGGTCATTGGTGTTGATGGGGCTAGTTTACCATTCCCAGTGAAACAAGTGAAGAAACAGCTGCTTGAATTTGTGTTTGATTGCTTCTTTTCTTAGACTCTGGACAATCCACACAAATTCAAACAGATGTTTCTTAACAGCTTATTTGGAACTTTTTTCCAAATAATTGGTTTGTGTATGGCCTTTGACTTTTATGTTGGGTTTAGCCTACACAGGACAGACTTGGGTTGAATGAATCACTGTAAAACATTTTGCAAATCATCTGCAAACCTTTTACAAAACAAAAAAATACTAGGTTTCAGTAGTTTCAGTCTCTTGATGCATTGTAAACCACTGTATTTGAATGTTGTATATGAAAAAAACACTTTAAAATGTGAAATGAACATAAAAGGAAAAAATAAGTGCAGGGGTAGAAAATTCCCAAAATCTTAACACGCGCAGTTGGGCATGTAGCTCTAAATTTTACATGTCCAACACAAAATTTAAATGTGGAACTGAGAAAAAGAACGATATTTGTAATAGTCTGTGGCTTGGTTCTGAGCAGGTAGCTATAAACAGCAAGCTTTACTGTGCTGTGTTTGTTTTCTCTAACCTGGGAGACCAGCCTCCTTCGGCCCATGCCTTGTGTAATGCTAGAAATGATAGGCTAGTGAGGTCAATACTAGCAATGCGTAAAGCTCCTTTCCACTCCTGGTGAATTACCCTGTAGACTGGTCCGATAAGTGTCATCGTTTCTGCAGAAAGGGTCCCTAGAGGTTTCTGCTAATAAGGGCCACTAAGACTCTTCTTTGTCTTAGAAAATCCCCAGGTTGTGAGGAGCTAATGACATCACAGCCCCGTCCTCTCCTGAACTGTCTGGGAGGGAGTGGGATGGTCTACAGTACTGCATACACTGAGGTCAATCAAGCATACATTAAAACCTGAAATGGGTTAAACTGTTATACTCTGCAGTAGGAGTCTTATTTTCATGCCTGCAGTAAGACTCCCGTGTGTGGTGGTGTCTCCACATAGTAGCGGAGGCCAGGGAAACCTAGGGAAGTAGAGGAACAGCAAGGATTAACAAGGATTGCATGAGAAATCAACCAGTCACCAAAATGTATGTGTCAGAATCCCAGCACAGCTTATCCTGCGTACAGATGTTACCCAGTGGATGGGACACCTACAAAACGTGTTTGTTCAATAGTGCAATCTTTGTTTTTGTAAATTATAAGAATACGTAGAGTGTTGTGTGCCTCTTCTAATTAAGTACATCATTTTGCACAATTTTATCAGCTTCACTTCGCTGTCCTCTTGTCCACCATACTGCATGAAATGACATCATTACAAAAAGAAACTGCAAAATATCTCTTGCTGGTAAAATAAACCTGGTACCTCATAAGAAAGGAGAGGCACACTCTTCTCTACAGTAGAATATTTGTTATTGATTTCAGACCCAATTTTTGCATTGGTTTCCTTTGCACAGTGGTTTTCAACCTTTTTTTTTTAAACTACCCCGTCTGTCTGGAGGTTTTAGGTCAAGTACATCTTTTGCAATTTTATCTCTACTGAATGGAACCACATTTGCAATAAAAAGAAGAATAATCTTAACAAATACATTTTTCTCTATGTTTTTTTTTAATAGTATAATGAGCACAGATGGTGATGCTCTCTGCTTTACCTGTTGGTTGCTTGAGTGGTCAGTAGCTAATTTGTATGTAGAGGCGCAAAGGATGCTGGGACTGTAGGGTTTTAAGGAAAATGTCTATTGTCTGTTCAGTTATTGTTAATTATTGTGTTATTCAGTGGGTCTTTCCTGCAGTCTATAGAGCCAGAGTGGATGTCCTGTTTGTTGGTTTCTGCTGTCTGAATTCTACATCTGAAATCCAGTGTGTCCGTCCCTTTCCTGGGTATAACCCAACAGCGGTTCTTTTAAACACCCCACAATATATACAGTTTGGGACTGACAAACTCCTGGTTTAGGACAGAATACCAAACAGTAATTCTTAAAACTTTTAATTACAAGTTATTGGATGTACAAAATCAAGTATTTGGGAATCTCTTTCGAAACACATGTATTTGCTTTCTATTCAGCAAAGTTATTATAAATCTGAAATAGTGTGCAGTCAGTGTTTGCCATGTTACCATTTACTTCCCATCTCTGCATAATTATATGAGCCATTTAAAAACATTAACCTCAAGAAAAAATACAACAATTGGTAACAATGATAAACGTTTTATTAAAGCCAACATAAAAATGATCCAAAGGGACTCATTCTAACTTTACAAGGCTTACTTTGTGCAGACTCTTAGGTTTTCTTCCTTCGTTTTTCTTTTGCAAGTAAGAAATGTGTCAATTTTGACGTGAGAAACGATACACAGGATAATCTCGATGTACACAATACCAAACACAAAATAAATTCAACCAATCGCTGTTACTGTTACTAAAATGTAACCACCCCAAATAAAAACAAAAACAGCCAAATTGTATTACACAGAAATTAAATATTTATGCATAGTGGTTTAGCGATAATGTACAATACTGTTTAAAAAAAAAAAAAAAAAAAAAATCAAGATCATTATTTTCTTTTACTTTCATTTCTGAGTCACCCTGCATACCCGCTATGACCATTAAAAGACACCCAGGGGTATGCGTACCCCCAGGTTGAAAACCCCGCCCTTCCATTACCTTTTTAATACAGTCACTGTTAAATTTTGTTATATAAACATGGTCATTTTTTCCTAGCAGTGTTTGTTCGAATTTGTCCAGTACATATTTAAGTTGTGTGTGTGTGTAAAAGCTCATGAAAGTAAGTTCAGAAAGAGTCACTGAATTATTGGATTAATTCTACTACTTTTTTTTTTTTTTTAATGCAACATTCGGCTGCCTTCACAATACTGAGCCAGCTGCGTCATTTCAAACCATAATACAGAAACATTGTTATTACATTTATTTTAGTATAAATTTAGCACTAATGAGTGTTTGTTTAATAGTGATGGATGATTTCTCTGTTCTTGAGGACTTTGTTTTCATGGCTCTTTGAGTGCAAAGAGGGGTCACACGAAAGACACTTCATAACAATTTTGTTTTTATTCATTGCTACAGTAAGGCTTCATCTTTATGGTTTTTGCAGTAATTCTGAATGGTCCAGACTTCTGCTGCTCTTATAATTTTGTTGTTTTTTTTGTTGTTTTTTTACATTGTTTTGTAATGTGGCGATACTGACTCCTACCTCCTTATAAAGTTTACCATGCTGTAACTTCAGAATTTAAAAATCTTAGTATTTAGTAATCTTAGTATTAGTATTTGGTGATGAATACTTTTAGTCAGTCCCCCGGGGCTATTCTGATGTTCTTGAAGTTTGTTATATTTAAAAATTGTTTTAGTCTTACGTTTTTTTAAGCTATTAACACATTTGTGACATTTGGTGAGGTTTGTATTTTTGATTTTTTTTCAAAAAACAAAACAAAAAAAAAGGACCTTTTTATTCCGTGTTAAAGTACAATTCCGCCAACAAAAATGTAATTCATTGTTTTATATCTAACCCATATATATATATATATATATATATATATATATATATATATATATATATATATATATATATATATATATCCCTCCTAAAGTCCAACTTCCACTGCCTCAAAGTGGCAGGAGGGTGACAACGGGTTCTCAAGACGAACTACACCAGGGTCCCCTGACTCTGGCAGGTTCAACCATGCTGTGAAAGATTGAGTAACATATTCGGCTAAAGTGGAGAGTTATGACCAACCACCCCATGATGGAAGCACAGACAAAAACATGGCCCTCATTCCCCAGAAGATGGATTGCCTCCAACCAAGGCAGCAGCCGTTTAGGCATGAAGGTAGAGGGTGCTAAGAATTACCATGTTATGATTTTAGGCTGCCACAAAACACTGACGCTGCAGATCTCTTTCAGGTGAAGCAAGACTTCAAGAGTTGGAAGAAGAACTTGGACATCTTAGGCCTAAGCGAAGTACAGTGAAAAGAGAAAGGACTACTAGAACTCAAGAGTGGACACTTCTACTGAGGCACTACAAATGGACGAACAGGAGGTGTTGGATTCATTGTTTACAGAGATCACATGGGCATGAGCAAGCAGGATTCAGGAGTGGATTTAGCACAATGGATCATCTTCAAGTTGTACGGCAAGTGATTCAAACCAGCAACGAGTACGAACTACCACTTTGCTTGGGATTCATCGACTATATAAAAGCCTTTGACTCTGTTTACACAAGATCTGTATTAAGCTCTCTGAAAAAAAGGCACTGAGAAAACATTCAGAGAACTTGATCAGCACCATATACGTACAAGAATGCAACATCCACAGTAAGATTCCATAAAAACAGAGACAAAATCAAGATTAAAAAAGGAGTTCATCAAGGAGATAGTTTCCCCAAAGCTCTTCACAGCCACCCTAGAAGACATTTTCAAAACACTGGATTGAGAAAATAAGGGGCTGAAGATCAATGGAGCGTACTTGAATCACCTAAGATTTGCTGATGACGTCCTCGTATTTACAACGTGCCCAGAAGAATTACAAACAAGAGTACAAGAGCTACACGAGGCTAGCATCAAAGTTGGTTTGAAAATGAAAAAAGACTTAGGTCATGTTCAATAAATGTACCACTCCACAGGCAATTGAAGTCAGTGGGATCAAGATTAAATAAGTCAGTAGCTATGTATACTTAGGACAGGTAGTGTCGGCAACGGAGAACCAAATGTGCAAAATCAAGAAAAGAGCAATAATGGTGTGGAGTGCCTTTGGAAGATTAAGCATGTTTCTGAAAGGGGAACTACCCTTATGCCTCAAGAGGAAAGTCTTCGACCAATGCATGCTGCCAGTGCTAACTTATGGATGCGAGACCTGGACCCTCAATGCAAAAATGACTCAAAAATTACAAATGACTCAATGGAGTATGGAAAGATGCATGCTGGGAATAACAAGAGGAGACAGAAAAAGAAAGAAATGAATAAGAGCACAAACAAAAGTATGCAATGTTATTATAAGAGTGAAAAAACTGAAATGGTAGTGGGCTGGACATGTAGCAAGAAGTACAGACCATCGCTGGACCAAGGAGATACTAGACTGGATCCCAAGAGATATAAACCAAGAGAAGACCTCCAGGAAGATGGCAAGATGAAATTAGGAAACACCCCAGAGCAACATGGATGAGAGACACAACAGACAGGCTTTTGTGGAAGAATCTTGGGGAGAAGTGGATTGAAAAAGGCTGCTGATGATGATGATTATATATAAT
Organism: Polyodon spathula; assembly: GCF_017654505.1. Taxonomy (NCBI): domain Eukaryota; kingdom Metazoa; phylum Chordata; class Actinopteri; order Acipenseriformes; family Polyodontidae; genus Polyodon; species Polyodon spathula. Next base: position 53,593,517 of record NC_054539.1, read on the forward strand.
TTCCTGAAAAATATTTACATAATTTTGCTTGGCAGGTCTGTTTTGTTCAGTCTCAAGTATTGGCATCTCTGGGTTGGTGAAACCAGCAGCTGAAGTTCATTTTCTTGGTATACATTCTAATTTCAGGTGTAATCTTAATCTTAACTTCATTCAATTTGGAGTCCAGAGCAAAAAATCCAGTCCATTGTTACAGTCATTGAAATTCCAAGGACTTCTGTTGTGCACAGCCTTCTTCAACTAATACCAAAGATTCTCATTCGATTTAGATCGGGCTTTGACTTCCCGAACCTTGATTTTATTAATCTTTAACCATTCTAAAGTAGATTTTGATGTGTGCTTTGGATCGTTGTTGTGTTGGAACGTCTAGTTGCACTTTAAACCAAGTTTTGTAGCGGAAGGTTTCAGATGATTGGCCAGTATCTTTTAGTGTGCTATGGAATCCATTTTACCATGTATTGGAACAAGATTTCCTGTGCTGTTAGAGGAAAAACAGCCCAGGATGGATATTACCACCTCCATGCTTGACAGTAGGTATGGTGTTCTTTTCTTTGTATGCCAGGGTCGGCCAGGGTGTCCTCAGCTTGCGGCGCACCAGCGACCCCTGTAGACTGGCCGGGCACCTGTGGGCTTGCCTGTAAGCTGCCCAGAGCTGCATTGTCCTCCGACGCTGCAGCTCTTGGTGGTCTGCATGGCGGGCCTGCAGAGTGAAAAGAAGCGGTCGGCTTGTGGCACACATTTCGGATGACAGCGTGTGTTCGTCTTCGCCGCTCCTGAGTCAACGCAGGGGTGGTAGCGGTGAGCTGAGCCTAAAATCCAATTGGATATTTCAAATTGGGAGAAAAACTGGGTAAAATCAATTGGCGACTACTAAATTTTAAAAATAAATAAATAAATAAACACTAAAAAAATAAATCCCCAAGATATAAAATAACACCATATTTGAGTGGAGCCCCATATACTTTTACCTTCACTGTTTATTATCTAGCCAAGAAGTTAACAGTGCTGTACAAGTACAGTAGAGTGTAGAGTGTACTGCTCAAACTGTGAGATGAAATGTTTTTATAAGAGGCACACGACTTATTAACAAAAATGAAGATTGTGCTCAAGAACTTCTATTCATTCTAAAAAAAGTGGTGTCGTTTTTAGCTACAGTACAGAACCATTCTGTGTGTTCCATGGTCCTGTGTGGCTGCACACAGGATAAGACGTGCTGGTATTTTGACCAATCCTTAACGGTGATTGGTAGATTTCTCATTTGTCGTTTTTAATGACTATTACTATTGATGCTGGAAGGGGCAACTAGACATACAGTACAGGACCTACAATAGGGGATTAAGTGCGAAGTGCAGTAAGAGCTGGGCTGGCTCACGGTCTTGTCTCGTCTAGGTCTCTGGATATTATTTTCTGCTGCTGTTTCCGTTCCTGCAGTACCTGTGTATATTATCAGGACAGAGCTCTCTTGGCACTGTCAAGATGTATCCTGTTTTCGGTGATGGATGGTTTACAACAGCGTGCGGAGAACTGTGGTGCGGTATCATAGGATGGAGGCAGACTGAGTGAGCTTCTTTATACCTGGAAATCAGATGAAGGTAATTCTGCTGTGTAGCAGTGTTACAATGCAGTTTGCATTTCTGCAGTTCTGTTGCATGGCAGGGTTGCACAGTACAGCGCTGAAAGCGGGAAGAGTGTAACTTTATATGTGCCGTGGGGAACTTTGTTGTATTGGGGAAGCAGTGTACGCTGCAGGGGATGAAAACACATTAATAAAGATAAAACACCAATAATACAGTCAGCGCCGCCTAAACGGGATACTGATAATCAGGATTTCTGCTTAAATGGGATATAAATGGGAGCTATTTATGTCGTTTAATTGGGATACTGTATTTTCAAAAGATGAACGGAGATCGCTTTTCAGAGTAAGACAGGTCACGTAACGCAGTGCAGTGAGTATGTGATTATGCTGCGACTTGTGTAAACCACATGGAACACTTGAAGGAGCTGGAGTCTCTTGTGGTTTCTCAAGCTGCTCTTGCAAAGAAAGTTGGTGTGTCAACATTGCAGGTGCCTCACCTTGTGATTAAGATGTGATTTCATTCTTTTTCATTTCATGTAGAAATAAAAAACAGCAATTTTTAATTTTGCGTAGGAATAAAAAAATCAATTGACTCATATTTTATTGACTCATATTTGCGCCCTATTGACAGTGTTGCGGTTGATGTTTGGAATGTTTTTTTTACCAGCCCCTGTAAATGGTACTGTATAACCACACAAATTAGTGTTTTGTGGCGTTGAGCTTATTTATAAGATTATACAAAGAACAGAAAAGAAAATATATTAGCAATCCACCTACAAGGCTTTAATTATCAATTTCACTAACACAGCTTACCATGCAGATGTAAAGTAACACAGGTTTATAGACCTCGCGGCCCCCACACCTTGCACTTACACTCATCTTCAATCAGGACGTGCTTGTATTTGGAGACAAGCACATGGGCTTATACTGTGTATGTAACTAAAAGATGAATTGCATTGTAACCGAAAACAGCATGTACCCAAATATATAAGCCTATGTGCCTGTTTGTGCCATTACACGTTACGCGTAGTAAAGTGACAGTAACCCTGTTGGTCTGGAGGTGCTCTGCGCTCCACACCAGGCCCTGATTGCTGTGTATAGCACTGCACAGAATGATACCTAATAAGGAGATAAGTTTCATACTACCTCAGTACAACCTTTCTGGACAATTACACTTTTTTTAAATGTTGTTTTTACAGTACCACATGTTCTCTCTCTAGTGAATCTCATTTTTCTCTTCTTTTTTTCATTCCTTATAGTTGCCAAGAATGCTATAAAAAACTGGTGAAAGCCGAAACTTATATTTTTAGCAGTTAGCACTTTGCTGTAACTGGGAAACTGTGGAATTTTTTCTGTTCCTGCTATGGAGACGTGCGGACGTGAACTGTGACTATGAGTCCGGTCCGGGCTGGGCTCGTGCCAGGGGGACAGCTGAAAGGGATCAGGGGACAGCAGAGGATGAAGACAGGGAGGGGGAGAAAAGGAGGCAGGGAGAGATGGAGGGAGGGAGGCAGGAGACCAGAGCTTCACCCTTTATTGTACACGGTGAACTGTCTGTTTTTTGTCCCATTTATTTTTGTCTAAAAGAGTCAGGGTGAGCTGAGAGCGGAGTGCTTTTATTGTACATTAATTCAGGAATGTCGATGTACTGTAACTATTAAACACTCAATAGTGGTAAATTAAGAAATACTAAAAGAAAACTAGTAATTCAGTAACAATATCACTGTAGTGTGGACTTGAGGATCTCGTAATGGCCCTATTAAGAGGAATGTGTGTGTGCTTATTCTTTGCACATATTTAACTCCTTACCTGTTCAGTTTGATCTTTTCCTGAATCTAACACCAATCACACCTGTACAAGGCTAATATCTACATATTCCACTTATTACAATTTCATCATTTATAGACATTGAAAAAGACTGCTTGTCGAAACATTGTTTTTATATTTGATTTACAGTAGTATTTCTCAATGCCCAACGTTTGCTTTCCTTTAAGGAAAATTATTACAAAGCCACAGTATTCTGGGCAATACATCGGATGGACCATGTTTCAATTAAATTAACTTGAAGCTTGGAAACATTTTTAACTAAAAAAACTAAACTAATGTGAGACATCTGCATTTCCTTCCATCTGATGATGTAGATATCCTTCTGCCTGGTGTTGATGGCTGAAGTGTAATGCGGCCTCCCTAGCACATCAGCATGACAACCATCATAGGAACCTTCCATCTTTGGTGTTTCATCGACTTGCCCTTGACACCTTAAGAGGGCTTGACCATGATTCTGGCATCCCAACATCACCACCCCGCCGCCCCCCACTCAGCTGAGCCCAGATTACTTACCTTCCAACTTTTTTTTATTTCTACTGTGCATGAGGTCCCCAATAAGAATCTTTTTGTCTCAACCTGAGCCAGTTGCTTCTCCTCTCTGCTGCTTCAGGTAAGTTCTTCACTAGGAGTCGCAACTCTTGACCATTGAATCCGATGTCTCTGAGAAACCAGGTTGTGTGCCACAAATCCTCGACAACCCACCTCCACTGGGTAAACCTGGACTCTCCATCCTCGCTGTTCTGCTTCAGCAGCTAGATGAGCGTACCGAAGTTTCTTCCTTTCGTACGCCTATTCCACAGCATCCTCCCATGGCACTGTTAACTCTAGCAGGTGAACAAGGTGTGCTGGTACAGATCACAAGACGATATCAGGTCGAAGGTTAGTGGTGGCAATCTCAGGTCGGAAAATAAGCTGCTGTCCAACATCCAACATCTGTCAGTATTTTGCACTCTCTAGCAGCTTCCAGTTGTCCTAGATGAGTTTTGGTTTTAATAACTTTTCTTGGAGGTTGCTCCTCTGGATGGAGGAATGTTTTTTGTGTGTCACATATTGCTGGCATTGGCGGCAACCTGTTGGTCATGCTGCACTTGTCTTCCAATGCTAAGGCCAAACATTGCAGCACCTGGTCATGATGCAAAGTAAACTGTGATTGGCTAAGACCCACCTTGCATCCTGTCAAAATGTGTCTTAATGTAGCTGCGAATAAACACCAAATACACCATGGATCCTCTCCTACCTATAAATTAAGGTTCTGTGGTGATGGGAGAACATCATATGTTGACCTGATGAGGAAACTGATCCTGCTTTGTTCCATTGTCCATGGATCTCGCCAGCTGATCTTGCATTGTTCCACACTCTCCTATCTCATCCATTTTCCCTGCTAGGTCTGGGAAACTGCCTTTACGCACCTCATCCTCTTCTCCTGCTTTTGAACCTCATTGACAACCAGCTTCCTCCGTTGACCTGGGGCTGCTTTGTGCCATGTAGGAGGAGCTGAACCTCCATGCTGTTCTTGTCCCATGATATCACATGCATCTTCCACATCTTCCTTTGCTGCCCACTTTTTTTCCAGTTTTCACAGGTGCTGCCTCCCTCACACATTTGTCGTGTGACTCTACCAGTGGCATTTCCAATTGAACCTTGGTGCACTTAAACTCCTCAGTTAGAGCTGATACTGGCAGCTGCAGTATCCCTTTACTATATAGTCCCACTGCTGAGGCAGCGTAGAACTCTTAATTATTTCCTGATGTATTAACTGATTAATGCTTCCAGCTGCAGTACTGTCATCAATTTCCACAGGATTCGTAGAACACCAGGGGCACTCTTGTACACTCTGTACGGAACTCCATTAGGCCCTAGAGATGATGAGGCCCTTGCCTTTTTCACAGCTTGCTCTACTTCTTTAGATGTGCAGTCGTCCACTTGGTATTCTGGTGGATTGATAGGTGAGATGTCTAAAGGAATCGACATAGGCTCCTACCTTTTTGAGTGTGTGTGTTTCCTCGAGATATCTCCAGCTCAGCCTTAGTTGCTTTTAGTGCGCCATTTTTGTCACCTGGTGAATAGCTTCTTTGCAAATTTGAATGGGTCTTTATAACACGCTCCTTCTTTTTACAGCGTTGCCATAAGTGCTCAGCTCTGCGCAATGTTGCAAGCTTATCTTTTATGGCCCTTTGTAATAGATTGAGTGCCTCTTTCTGACATTGTTCTGCTCTCCTCCATTGCTTCCTCAGCTGCTTCCTTTCTCTAACTAAGCGCTCAGTCGCCTGCTGCTGTCTAGACTTTACAGGAATAGTTTGTACTTTCTCCTTTCTTTTTTCAACTCCAAACCGCTCGCTTCCATATGCATAGATGGTATCTCCAAATCTATCCAGCTTCTTTTCGACTGTGCCACCAAACCTTTCCAAGGCAAAACAGAGATCCGTGTTTACTTGTTCCATGCTGTTTTTTGAAGCTGTTGGCCATTTAACTCCAGTCTTGTGCCCCTTGAGGTTCTTTTCTGTCTTATACTGGTTCATCTGACCAGGTTCACAAGGATCATTTGGTTCACCACTAGTTGTGTTTATGCTAGTCCTCCTCTCATCTATGACAGTGGTGCTGATATCCTGTGAACTGTGCAATATTTGTTTGGACTTGTTTAACACATAATCGATATTGAATCAAAACTACAATGTATATTCATTTTGCTGTTCTTTTTGCATTAACTTCTACTGTGTATTCCTAATACACTTTTTCCCAACTGAATGTTAACAGAATAACTAGCAGGTTGGAGCAACAGTGTAATCGTAGATTTACAACGTGTGTGTATGAACATTTTACATTGTTTTTATTTTTTTGTTGGATTGTTCGTAGGGCTTCGATCTCAGAATATTGACTGTTCTGCTGGGAGTCTGATTGATTAAGGATTAGAATATTTGAATGCTGTTACTAGGGTGCATTTTCACAGGGGACAATGAGTTCCAGGTAAAGGGCTGCAGCTGCATAGTAATGCCCCACCCTAGAAAAGAAAATGGACTAACTCCAGCCGGGAAGAAAACCCAGCACAATCCAATCTTTCACATCTAGATTGAAGACTTATCTGTGGGTGCTTTTTCAGTTTATATTCAAAGTACCTAATGCCTTGGCATGAGGAGTCAATTAGAATTGAATTATATTGTATAGCTATGGAATAGACTTCTCTTGCTTTAATAGTGCATACTTGAAGTGAGGTTGAAAATCAGCAATGCCTGGTGGTAGAGTGTCACTACGGGGCCCCCCCTCCCCCCCCCCTGTAATACCTTTTCCCAGTCACCGAAGTCAAATAATTTATGCCGCAATATGACTCTGCTCTTGAAATGTGCAGATTAAAAATGTCACATACTGAGAGAAAAGGGGACCCTACAAAGGGGGTTGCTAATGAGGGTTCCTACTAGTACTCAACCTTGGACATTTACCAGAAATAACGCATATTATAGTTTGATTTTTGTGTTTTCTTTTATGAATGATTTGTCATTAGATTTTTATCTCAATCTGGGATCTTATTGGGTGGGGGGCACTAGATCTAAACTTTGGGGGCATGGCCTTCTAAGGCCTCCCTCACACTCGCTCTCTCTCCTCCCGCAGGTTGCCATGGCATCGCTGAGGGGGATCTACTTCCTGACCACCCTGTTCCTGGGTAGTTTCTTCGGCAGTGTATTCATGCTCGCCCCCTTCCTGCCTCTCATGCTGATCTCTCCTGCCTGGTACCGCTGGCTGACCGACCGCATCGTGGCCATCTGGCTTACTCTCCCCGTGGTGAGCGTCCCTCCCCGCTGATCCACTCTCACAAAGACTAGGAACAGGCAGGCAGACACACAAAGGCAAAGTCATTATCTGTCAAATACACAGACATACACACACAAACAGACTCAGACAAGCAGATACAGTGACACACTACCACGTGCAGAAATTCAACCTCACTGACACTAGATCCCACTTACACTCATACAGTCTTCTAGAGATGGTCTATGGTGTAGGTGTGCGCATTTCCCTCCCTCTCTCTCTCTCATCTCCCCTCTGGCAGACCCTCTAGTATGGTGTTTGATGAGTGCCGTTTACCCCCCCCACCCCCCCATTGAAAGGCCTCTACTCCATACTTTGAATGAGGAGGCTGCAGATTTCTACTACCTCTTTCTTTTTACTAATCCCCTTTCGTCTGTCCTTGCTGTGTTGGGGGTTGTGTATGGTGTGATTTATGCAGTGTAACCCCCCCAAAACAACTTCCTCTTCCCTCTTTGCTGTGTTTTCCCAGGCTCTCTTGAAAATGGTGTGAATGTGTGCAGTGCATTGCCCCTCCCTGACTCTCTCCCTCTCTCTGTATGATGTTTACAGTGTATCCCCTCCCAGACTCTCCCTCTCTGTATGATGTCTACAGTGTATTCCCTCCCTGACTCTCTCCCTCTCTCTGTATGATGTGTGCAGTGTATTGCCTCTCCCTGACTCTCTCCCTCTCTCTGTATGATGTGTGCAGTGTATTCCCTCCCTGACTTCCTCTCTCTGTATGATATGTACAGTGTATTGCCTCTCCCTCCCTCTCTCTGTATGATGTGTGCAGTATATCCCCTCCCTGACTCTCTCTCTCTGTATGATGTGTACAGTGTATCCCCTCCCTGACTCCCTCCCTCTCTCTGTATGATGTGTGCAGTGTATTCCCTCCCTGACTCCCTCACTCTGTATGATGTGTAGTGTATTACCCCTCCCTGACTCTCTTTGTCTCTCTTCCTCTCTCTGTATGATGTGTGCAGTGTATTACCTCCCTGACTCCCTCTCTGTTTGATGTGTGCAGTGTATTGCCCCTCCCTGACTCACTCTCTCTCTCCCTCTCTCTGTATGATGTGTGCAGTGTATTCCCTCCCTGACTGTCTTCCTCGCTCTATATGATGTGTACAGTGTATTCCCTCCCTGATTCTCCCTCTCTTTCCCTGTCTCTGTATGATGTATGCAGTGTATTATCTCCCTGACTCCCTCTCTCTCTATGATGTGTACAGTGTATTCCCTCCCTGACTCTCCCTCTCTCTCCCTCTCTCTCTATGATGTGTACAGTGTATTCTCTCCCTGGCTCTCCCTCTCTCTCTCTCCCTCTCTATGATGTGTACAGTGTATTCTCTCCCTGGCTCTCCCTCTCTCTCTCTCCCTCTCTATGATGTGTGCAGTGTATTCCCTCCCTGACTCTCCCTCTCTCTGTATGATGTGTGCAGTGTATTCCCTCCCTGACTCTCTCCCTCTCTCCTGTCATGGCAGGCTCTCTTGGAGATGGTGTTTGGTGCGAAGGTGGTGATCACGGGCGATGGCTTCATCCCTGGTGAGCGCAGTGTGATCATCATGAACCACCGCACGCGCCTCGATTGGATGTTCCTGTGGAACTGCCTCCTGCGCTACAGCTACCTGCGGCTGGAGAAAATCTGCCTCAAGGCCACGCTCAAGGCAGTCCCTGGATTCGGTCAGTACACCCCCACTGCATTCACTCCATTCAGCTATCCCTTGTGGAATATATAGAGAGCTGGGGTTTTCAACCGGGGGTACCTTGGGGTACTTCTGATCTTAGGGGGTACGCAGGGCGATTCAGAATTGCCAGAATAAAAATGAAAGTGAAAATAATGATCTTGAATTGATTTTTTTAACGTATCTTATACTATCTCTAAACCACTATCCATAGATGTTTCCAGTTTGACTAAAGTTAAAATAAATATCATCCATCTGTACGCATGCAAGATTTCGATTGAGAGGGTTTCCGACACTGATATTATTATGCACGGCTGCATTTTGGTAACAGCAATAGTGGCTGGTTGAATTGTTTTCTGTGTTTTGATAGACTAAATCCAGATTATCCTGTGTTTTTTGTCGAGTCAGAAATTCATACATTTTTTTACTTGCAAAAGAAAAACAAAGGCAAAAAACACAAAAGAGTCTACGGAAAGTACAAAGTGACAGAAAGTGATACTCAGTCCTTTTCAATCATTTTTATGTTGGCTTTAATAAAAAAGTTTCTCATTGTTATGTATTATAGTTTTATTTTGCGGTTAATGTTTTTGATGTTGTAAACATTTTAATTGTCACCCAATTATAAAAGATGGGAAGTAAATGGTAACATGAAACATTTACAGTGCAGGTGATTATTTTTCTTTGATCATGTCCTGCATCTGCTAAGCAATAATTTGGAAAAGTGTAATTTGTCCGGTCATTCTGTCATTGGATTTAAATGAATGCAAGATACATTCCAAAAGGAGATCCAATAAAACAAAATCACTCCGCAGGACCAACATATGAAATGAATAGTTTATTCAGTGCTAGATCTCTCAACACATGTCATTTACACACACGAGCACTGGCACGCCCAATTTGATATTTCATCACACCCGGTCAACTTGCACAACCTCTTACCTTCACCAGCCGAAGATGGCTTTGCTCAGCACCGATTGCAACATATCAGCAGGCTGTTAGCACAGGTCTTTGTGACATAATCAGATCTCGGTAGCCTGAATCCTTACCTTAGGAATGTGGTCTGATCAGTCTAACACTGGGGCTGTGACTCGGCTTGCTTCCTGCACACTAACTGATTCAGTGAAATGTCTTTGAATGGCAGCACTGCTGCCTGTCTCAGTGATCCAGTGTATCTATAACGAGGATGGTGGAATGACATTATGGGGCAAATGGGAGCCATGACCATGCAGCTTTTTAAGTGGTTATAGCTTTTTAACTGGTTCTACGTTCTAATGAGAAGATACTTTATTTTTTATTTGAAAGTATGTTATTATTAAGAGAGTCTGGACACTTAAAAAATGTAACAGTGCTTTGAAAAGTGAAAATTAATTTCGAAACCCTCTCAAACAGTTTAGCAAAATGTTTCTTGAACTGAAAACTTGATTTCATTAATCAAAATTATTTTTTAAAAAATAACAGTCCTGAACGTAACATTATTTTGTGCATAGGGCCCTCTGTCTTTGAGAGAGAAGACAGATTCACCCTGAGGACCCCTCTTTGATATTTATAGTGACGCAGGGCGTACAGTCAGACCTGCAGCAAAGACCCTCTGTCAGATCTCACTTTTCAGAGAAAGGCACAACAACCCAGAGTTTTTGTTGTCCTCTTACACAGTGCATTCACAGCTCCAAGGGCTGTCAGTGATTGACCTTAACTCTCAGCATGTCTCTCACCCCACCACCCCTAAAAGAATTCCTACAATCAGTACTGTGCTGTGTGCAGTGTGTTGACACAGGCTTTCAAGTCACTATAAAGATTTACTGAGTTATCTGGTGATAACTGATCGCACACCACTCACAGACAGGAACTTAAATCAGTTTTTTTTTCCTGAATGCACATTGCCTTTGCTATGGAGGCTTGATCGTTAGGGATAATCCTGATTGAATATCCTGGGAATAACATTCAAACTGATCCGAAACAGAGCAATACTGTGGAGGAGTGGTCAGAGCTGCTCTGTTCAGAAGAGGGGCTCGGCTGCATGCTGTACATGCTCAAGTTCCCCAAACGGCCAAGGTTCTTGTTTTAAGAGTAAGTAGCTTCGAATGTCATTGTATTTATTTATTTATTTATTTATTTTTACCTTTCCTTTAATATTTTGTACTGTTGCAATCATTTATTAAATACTTGATTTCATAATCTATATTTTTTAAAGTGCGCTATTTGTGAAAGTACTCTTTGTGAACCATATTTTAACTGCCTGGATTTTTTTAAAACTGTTTATTAATGTTCTAAAATTGCTGCACTTCCTTCCATCTGAAACCACACGCTTCACAGTTACGTTCCATTTCATTGAAAACATCTAAATGCAATTCAGATGCTGACATTGCTAGTTTTGCTACTAGTATACCCTTTAAAAAAACATTACTATGGTGGGATTAGTCGACAACCAGTTTCTATTTGACTAGATGTCTATTTGACTATTTGGTGCATCTACAGTAAGCCTGTGTTCTTCTCCAAATGGGGGTAGTGGGGGACCAAAGCTGGACACCACTACTGTGCATGATTTCATTTTTATTGTGTTTAATACAAAATACTCAAAATGGAACAAAGTTAATTCTGTTACTTATTTAGCATGAGGGACACACTGCAGTGCTGTGCACAACACCTGGAAACTTAAAAACCAAGACTTCAACTCAACTCTCCTTTTTAAGGTGTTTTTGTTTATAATTCAAAGGGATTTTTTTTGCTTTGCATTGGACTGCACAGCTATTATAACTGCGCTATCCTCTTTCACTGCTTTTTCTGGGATCATCTTCTGAGTTTAATTCCAATTTGTAGGATATTCGTTTCATATTTATTAGTCTGCTTTTTTTATTAGAAGATTTGTTTTCTCATGTGGTTCTTGCACACTGAAGAGAATCCCTGGTCTCAGTGTGGTGGAACAATCCCACTGGGCAGATCAATTAAAGACTTTTCAACCCTCTAGAACACACTGGGCTCGATTTTCTGAACGCGACTTCTGAAAGTTGTGACTCTGGCATTTGTCACGCACTTTAGACCATGCACGGACATTGATTGAGAGCGGATCTCGTGTCAATGTTAAAATATAGAAGGGCAAGTGAAGAGAGATGAAATAAACAAAAATAAAAAGATATGCAGCGCCACATTCATATTTAACGGTTGCAATAGTACACGTTGCTTTAATCATTTATCTCTTAATTAACTTGAACAACACGCAGCTTAATTCATTTTGTAATTCAGTTAACCATATTGATAACACCCCTGAGGCTTTAGGAGAGCGAGAACACTTTGGGCTTGGCTGCTGTCAATCGTAGTTCAGGTCCCAGCGGACATGGGAACACTACAATGCCATTCGCTTAATCTAGCCATTTGGGTTTTGAAAGAGCCTCTTCGACTGTCTCTTTTGAAATGCAAACATAACACATGGTCTGTTACGAAAATTGCATTGTGTTGCATTTCCATTGCAAAGCAAAGAGCAATTGAACATATCATACAAGAAACATAAATACATACATACATACAATAATAATTTAAAAAAGCCAAAAATTAAAAAAAAAAAACAAGATTAGATTTGAACCTTGATCGGCAGCTCCCCACACTAAGATGTTACCCCTCTCCTAATGCGTCAGTCGTTCTTCCAAGCCTCATAATAAGTAGATGTTTGGTCGTCTTGCATCACAACAACGGAGATAATCGATATAGTGGTAATCTTATTAAAATATTTTAAAATGGCTGGAAGTTTTTTCCCCTAAAGATTGCAGAAATGGATCATATTCATTATGTAATAGTACCATAATGGTTAGCTTATTGTGTATTGCGAAATTAATTAACCTGTGTTGTGTTGTTCAAAAAGTTCATTAAGAGAGAAATGATTCTAGCCATGTGTACTATTCCAACTGTTAAATACAAATGTGGGGCTGCATATCTTTCTTTTTGTTTATTTTTAACCTGTGATCACTTGCCCTTTTTAAATTTTATAATGGACACGGGCTCCACTGACAGCCAACGTCAGTGCCACCTACTTTGCGCATTCATGAATGTCGAGCCCTTTGTATATGACACCATTAACTCCTCAATGGGGGCAGTGAAAACAGTACTGAAGCTAATTAAAAGCAGCGAAATGGCTTTTTAAACGTCAGGCAAAATCTAATTGTACCAGTGACCTAAGACCACATTGGGGTCATGAGACTTCCTTGGTTTCATTTCAGTGTTAAACGCTTTCAACCTGTGACCTTATTAACGATACAGACCACTCGCTTTCAGACAGTGTCTTTACAAATTGCATTCTATAATTATCTCAATAAAGTTCCGTCACAGGTAGTAATGAACCTTTTCACTGTTCCCTTTCAAGTACGAAATGTTACCATTACTGTGTGGGTATTTACCTTCTAAAGCCCCATAAACCTGAATAAGATATAACAAAGGTACTTGCAAAGCCTGTGTCACAATCATGGCCCACCCCCAAGGGCATAAAAGCACTGACCCATTTTTTATTTCAAGACTGACCTGACGGACGAGCCTTGTTCAGATATGTACTTGTTACCTCTATCTGATATAACTTGCGTATATTGTGTTTTTACACAAAATGTATATGATATTAAAATTATTGCTGTAATAGTTTTCACTAGTTACACGTAATTTGTGCACTACAGCTGGTTGCTTGTTACGTCCCACTGCGGCCTTGTGCCCCGCATGAAACTAGAGGCTTGAGTCGCTCCTTCCCAGGGATCCAGCAACTTAATTCACCAGACTTGTGCTCTCCCTCCAGGGTCGTTCCGTCTGAAGTTATTATTTCTCATTTTTTATTACGGTACTGTTTATTCCTGTTTTATTATGAGGCATTATTATACTGTAATATTACTGTTTTGTAGAGAAGTTTTCTCTTGTGTACTCTGTTTGCAGATCAGACTGCAAGTAAAAACAATGTGGTGCTTTGCACAAATACAGTGAGAGCAGCTGCTGGGATTCTGCTTATCTTGAAAGTAGAATGTGTGTGAGTGAGTGAGAGGAGTTTGGAACATACTGTATAACAATAGGATTGCAAATCGTAATTTGTTTAACCAAATCTGCATGATATTGGCTAATATAATAAAAGTTAGCGATAGATTAGAGCTTGTTGCATCCTATAAGACACTTTAACTTGCACTTATCTGCTCCTCAACTTGCTGCTCCCTACTGTTTCTCCTAATTATATCTGTATTGAAATCCTGCACTTGAAACTTACCCTTAACTGTTAACTATCAGTAGTATTTTGTAGTTAAGCCTGTATTCACTCCTCAACTGCACTTAGCACTCATATATCTAATCCTGATCTTAAATGTAACTACACCACCCACTCGATATATCGCGAGTGTCGGGGTCCAATATAAATCCGCTATATATCGAGGGCCGTGTTATAATGAGAGATCTATAGAAAAACAAATAGGCTAACGAAATACTGTACAACCACTCCCTTGTTTTATCGGGGGCGTTGAGCTTGCAGCTTTGGGTCTGGCGTATGATCGACTGCATTTGAGCCATCTGGGCCTGTCCAATAGGGTTATTGACACCCTACAAAATGACAGAGCAGCATCAACACGTTCCTAGTAAGGGTACAAGTGGGAGTTTTTCAGATGTGGTGCCTGCCTCGTGGGTTTGACACCACAACCTGTCTCATGGCAGTTATACTGCAGTTTTTGCAGGGCCTTTTTGACGAGGGGAAATCCACCTCCACAATGGCAGCCATTTCGGCTTGTATTGTCAAAATTGACTCTATCCAGGAGCTCACTTTCTGGCGGTGCAATTTTTGAAAGGGGCTTGGTGGCTTCGGCCTATGAAGGACTTCATGTCAACCAGTCAGTGGAACTGGAGGCTTTCCATCCACCTCCTTTCCAGTCTGACAGAGCGACAGGTCCATACTCTCTGCCCTGTGCGGGCCCTGGCGTACTACGTTGACAGGACGAAATGTTGGAGGCAGTCCGAACAATTTTTTGTTTGCCATGTCTAAGTACAGGCTGTCCAAATGGATAGTAGATACAGTCAGGACTGCCTACGAGCTGGCCAACTTGCCCCCTCCTGAAAAGCTCACTCCCTATTCCACCAGGGCATGGCATAAAGCTTTAAACACGTTTTCCAACAAAAGCATCACAGTTGACAGTGCTGCTCGATTATACTGTGCTTGTAAATACTCAACATTGTTTTTTCCTGAAGGGCCTCTGAGATAGAATCAACCAATTGAACATCTGCATTTTCTCTGTGGTGTCCCAAGTGGGTGGGACATAAACTGTGTCTGTTTCAGTTGCAGGTACTGACAGTAAGTTTAACCAATAGGAGAGTCAAATATCTGTCAAGTTTTACACAGCTGTCCAATCATAAGCAAGCAGAGGCCGTTCTCAGTATTTAAAGTGAAAGATCTGACAGCTGTCCAGTCATTCGTGAACAGAGGTGGAATGTCAATATGCCAGGTAAGTTTATTCTGTGGTTCCTTCATGAACCAAGAACTGGATCTTTTTAATATCAACATTTAATTTCAATGACATTTGCTGCCTTTGATTTTTGCTTATCCCCAGGGCATCGCTGTGGTTTACAATATTAGTCAGTGAACCTAGAAATCGAAATCAATCCGTCTTGCTCAGTAGCTTACTCCAGATTTTCTCAGCAAATCCATATTGTGCATGTGTGTATGTGTGTGTGTGTTCACTGAAGCAGCGCTGGGACCGGTACCATCGAGAAATACCAGGAATGCTGAGATGAGGATCCTCTTACACCATTCGTTCAAAGAGGAGTAGGGAGTCCAAGACACCCTCTCTAGCCTGGTTAACTCTCAAACCAGACTTCTGTCCCCCACCCCTAACAAAATAAAAAAATAAAACAAGTGAGAAGGATTTTCTTTTGAGTAAGAACTCCACAATGTTTTTTATATATTTCAAATACATTTACATTTCGCTGAGAGAGTGGATCACGCACTCAATAACAATTCAATAACAAAGCTTTGGAAACCACAACCACAACAGGTTCTATATAAACAGATTACATATGTTAATATCAGTTTTTTTATTGTAATTTTACAGTACAGACCCTGACAAGCACACAATATACAAAATATTCAAATTGTCCAAAAAGAAGAAAAAAAAAGTGAAATACATGAAAATAGTTCAGGCTGATCATGAGGATCTGATTCGTATTCCTTCACAGTTTGCAGAGATGTTGAATGAAACATTTATTTCTGCAGGCATGTATGTGGTATCCCATTCATACTTCAGTACACAAGCACAGGGTATGCAGTGATGGAAATATTTGCCCCATACCTGCTCCTGGCTCTAGCATTTCTTGTGGAAGCACCTTTGGCAGCAATTACAGCTGTGAGTCTGTTAGGTCTCTACCAACTTTGCACGCCAAGTTTTGCCAACATTTGACCATTCTTCACAAAACTGTTCAAGCTCTGTCAAGTTCCTTGGGGAGCGCTGATGGACAGCAATCTTCAAGTCATGCCACAAATTTTCGACTGGGCCTCTCAAGGACATTTACCTTTTCTTCCTTAGCCACTCCAGTGTAGCTTTGGCTGTGTGCTTTGGGTCGTTGTAATGCTGAAAGGTGAACTTCCGTCCCAGTTTCAACTTTCTTGCAGAGGGCAACAGGTTTTCCTCAAGGATTTCTCTGTACTTTGCTCCATTCATTTTCCCTTCTATCCTGACAAGTGCCCCAGACCTTGCCGATGAGAAACATCCCCATAACATGATGCTGCCACCACCATGCTTCACAGTACAGGTGGTGTTCTTTGGGTGATACGCTGTGTTGGGTTTGCGCCAAACATAACGCTTTGCATTTAGGCCAAAAAGTTCAATTTTAGTTTAGTCAGACCACAAAACACTGAGTGTTTTTTTGCGTACTTCAAATGGGATTCAATGTGGGCTTTCTTGAGTAATGGCTTCCTTCTTGGCACCCTACCATACAGGCCAGATTTCTGGAGTGCTTGGGATATTGTTGTCACATGCACACTTTGACCAGGCTTGGCCATAAAAGCCTGTAGCTCTTGCAAAGTTGCCATTGGCCTCTTGGTAGTCTCTCTGATCAGTCTCCTTCTTGCTCGGTCATCCAGTTTGGAGGGACGGCCTGATCTAGGCAGGGTCTTGGTGGTGCCATACACCTTCCACTTCTTAATAATCGTCTTGACAGCCCTTCAAGGGATATTCAAGGCCTTTGATATTTTTTTATACCCATCCCCTGATCTGTGCGTAGACGAGGGCGCTAACAAAAGTCAAGGTTATCTAGGTCATCGACACGGTAGAGTCTGCATCGAGAGGGCTCTGTCGCTATTAGAAAACTTATTGTATTGTTTTTTTCTCTTTAAAAAAATCTTTAAAACCTATATTTACCTTGAACTTCTAATAAGACGCCAGGTAACGTTCTGCTGAGGAAAATAATCCCTAACATAATTAGAATATAAAATTGACATACACGTAGAGAAAACATTATTATTATTATTATTATTATTATTATTATTATTATTATTATTATTATTATTATTGTTAAAATTGTTGTTATTGCTAACATATTTATTTATTAGGGTCTTACTCTTATTTATGTTATGTTATTCTAATTTATCTGGACATGTACAAATTTTGAATAGCCCTTGTAGTATTGAGCCTGACTCGAAAGTTGTTGTTGGAGGCGGGGCGTCCTTCAAGCAGGCTGGGAGTGGATTGGCTGGTGCTGAAAGAACTGAAACAGGGTTGGGAGTTTGACTGGCTGGTTTTAAAGGAGGGTGTTGTTTGGATCCAGCTGATGACATAATTGTGGACCAATCGTGTCTTCTCTGTTGATTGCTATCCAGTAGCTGCGAATTGAACCTTCATTACGGTGTCCTGTCACAGACATGATTTCCATTGTCTCTAGACCAGCGTCAGAAAGTGTGTTTAAGTAATAATATAGAAATATTGAATATCAAATAAACTGGCCTACCCTGTACTATGTGAACACTAAAGCAAATACCTAGATTGGCTGGCATATTTTTGAAAGGGTTAAACATTTTGACCAATCCCTTACCATGTAACACTTGGCTAACAGTTCAGCTCTAAACTATGTAGAACTCTAGCTGTGATGTCCTTTCCAGTTAATTTGTTTTTGTCAGTTGCAGTGTTGTGACTCGGTTGTCTGGCTGTGGCACCCTGTGTGTGTTCCCGTGCTGTGCAATCAGCATCTCTTTTTATCTCAACTGGAGATTTTTCTTGCTGTGTTTATCTGAAATAAATCCACTGTTTTGCTCTGCCAGCAGTAAATACTTTTCTTATTGTAGATTGTATTTTGTTTTGTCCTGTTTTGCATTGTGTTTTATTGTGTTCTACAGTGTTGTGTTGCAGGTGTGTCATGTGTTGTGGTGTTTTATATTTTGCAGGCTGGGCCATGCAGGTCGCTTCCTTCATCTTCATTCACAGGAAATGGGAGGACGACCGGCGCCACGTAGGGGCCATGCTGGAGTACTTCTGTGACATCCGAGAACCCCTGCAGCTGCTCATCTTCCCCGAGGGCACTGACCTGACAGGTACAGCAGGGGGCGCTGTGGGCAGTACTGACCTGACAGGTACAGCAGGGGTCGCTGGGAGTAGTGCTGACCTGACATGTACAGAAAGGGGATCTGTGGGCAGTACTGCAGCTGCATTTGTCCTTGAGGCAGGTAGGAAGGAAATCAGACAATTTCAACTACACAGTGATTGGAAAAGGAATTAAAACTACTTCTAAATACACAAAGAAATAAAATAAGTTATACAAATGTAATATTCCATTTTAAAGTGAAGAAATTACAATGAAAGTGCTGCTTTACCGTTTCAGTGCTAGGGGGTGTACGGCGTACTCCCTAAAAATGTTCTCATAAAGTGCTAGGGGGGCGTACGCCATACGTCCTAATATAAATCTCTTTGTAGCGCCGACTGTGAGCATCCAATCATTTCAATTCTTTTTACAGAGTGTGTAGAAGGGTTTAAGTTCCCAAAATATGTGAATGGTGTATCGGTGACGTAACTTAACAAGTACATGATTGAAGTGTAAACTGTCCTGTGTACAATTTCTCCGTGTTATTCAATGTAGGAATGCGGAAGTCAAACAAGCAAACAAAAAGGTCTATATTATATTTTTTATAGTGCTTTAACTGGTTCAACTTTTAATGGATACAACATTTAGGGGATCTAAGGACCTATTTTTAGAAAACTTAATCTTACTTTCAATAGTTATTTTCAGAACTGCTCAATCGCTATTGATTACTTTATGCTGTCTGTTATACCGTGGTATATGCGGTAGTAAATGAGTGCTTGGGCACGCTGTGTTTGGCCAATCGCTTCCGACATTTTAGGATATGTGTGGGAGGGTTTAGTCTCTCAACGCGTGAACGTCAATCAAACGGTGAATGATTGATGCCTAACTGGCTAATAGGATTTCTACGTGTTGTTCAGTCTCCTGACGGCTACAACATTTAGCAGACCTACAGGAGATATTTCTATGAAATTGTATTTTATTTTCAACAGTTATTTTCAGAGCTAATCAATTGTTATTGATTGATGTATACTGTCTCAGGCTATGCTGCACTATCTGCCGTAATAATAATATTATAAACTATGGTGGTGCCTTAAAGGCTGCGAGTGAGTATCGCTTACAAAACATTAGGACGTGGGGGGGGGGGGGTTTAGTCTTTCTAAATTACATTTTTAATTTATTTTTTGTCTACATTAAAAAATATGTAGAATTTACATATTGACCCGACAATGTTCTGTTTTAAATGTTTATTATTATTATTATTATTATTATTATTATTATTATTATATTATTATTATTATTATTATTAATACAAACATTGATGCAGCCATGACAAACATACTAACCCTATTTTTAAAAAAAATACTTTTTTACAGCTTTAAAGTGGCACAGAAATTGTAGTTTTTTTTTTCCTATTTAATCTTCAATATCTCAATCAGTTGAGTAGATATGCCCAAGTAAATTAAATCATTGAAAAGTCCAGAAAAAACAATGATATTTAGGTTTCCTGTGTTTCTTTAGAGACCTGTGAGAAATTTCACTTTTAAACAATTCAGTCCCCAATTTAAGAAAAAAAAAAACTAGCACTGGGGGTGGAAAAACCCCTAGCAGGGAAGGGGTTAAAAAATAAACAAACAACAAAAAAACACAGATGCACACACAACAAAGTTGCAACCGAAATGCTTGACCAAAGACCACTTTTTCAATGAGTCATCTGCTTAGCAGTGTATTTGCTTTGGATTAGTTATGTAATTGAAATATGGCATCACACTATAAATAGGCATGCAGAGGACCAGATGTGGAGTGCTTATT
The DNA here is from genome assembly GCF_017654505.1 of Polyodon spathula. Lineage (NCBI taxonomy): Eukaryota > Metazoa > Chordata > Actinopteri > Acipenseriformes > Polyodontidae > Polyodon > Polyodon spathula. The sequence continues at coordinate 53,613,693 of NC_054539.1, forward strand.
ATTAAGCATCCACTGTATAACAAATCCACTGCCACCACACTTTCATCTGAGGCACAGAGTTCAAATATATTGTTTCATAATCACTGGGGTAAAGGGTGGCTGTTTTAGGTGGTCAGCAGTTGATGAAAAAAAAAAACGTGCAAGCATGTAGGAGTTTTAAATAAGGTGAAATGGCCATATTCAGAAGAAACACCTCAGCATTGGTGTTCACTAAGGTGTGCAACTGTGATGGTGGCTTGCATTGAGAATGCATCCTTCACTGAGCTCTAGCACTCAAGTGCTGTTTACGAATGTGGCAGTAAATCGAACAGACAAGCGTTTTGGCTCGTGCCTTCAGTATCATTTCGATACAGATAGTCAGCTTTGATTTACACTGATGAAGGTACTAGCTGAAATGTTTGTCTACTGTATTTAGTTTCTTATACTTTTAACTAAGAATTCTGATTAAGAGTTTTGAAGTTGTGGATGAAATTTATGTTTCGAAAACAAAGAAGTATAGGAAAAATCTTTTGTAACAAAAGTTTTGCTTTTGTGGATGAGGAAAAAAAGTTACAAGAAATAGACATTTATTTATTTCACCTTTTTTTTTTGCAAAACTCCAAAAATGTTAATGCAAATTTATTCATACCCTGACAAGGAAAATGAATTAATAGCTAGTTGAGGCACCTTTAGCATTAATAAATACATGGCATGATTCTTTAGTGATTTTTGACCGCTCTTCAACGCAAATTGTTCCAGTTCATTCAAGTTCTGAAGACTTCTCTTGTCCACAGCCTTCAATTCATACCAAAGATTCTCAATCAGATTTAGATCGGGACTTTGACTCGGCCATTCCAGAACCTTGACTTTATTCTTCTTTAACCATTCTGAAGTATGTTTTGATGTGTGCTTTGGATTGTTGTTGTGTTGGAACGTCCAGTTGCTCTTTAAACCAAGTTTTGTAGCGGGTGGTTTCAGATGATAGCCAGTATCTTTTGGTGTACTGTGGAATCCATTTTACCATGCAGTGGAACTGAATTTCCTGTGCCATTAGAGTAAAAACAGCCCCATAGAAGGTTATTACCACCTCCATGCTTGACAGTAGGTATGGTGTTCTTTTCTATGTACGCCTCACCAGAATCTCCAATCAAACGTCTGTCAGCATGACCAAATAGCTTGATTTTTGTTTCATCACTCCACAAAACCTTTGACCAGAACTCATATTCATCATTCAAATGGAGTTTTGCAAACTTTAAGTGATTTGTCTTTGTGACGTTTTCCTAAGTTTGTCAGTTACAGAAGGGTTTGTCAATTGCAGATGATGTTTCTCTGTACTTGATTATGTTTCGGATACCACACCTTGAAAATCGAGTGATGCGAGCTATTTCACTCAATGTTTTTCCTTCTTTATGCAAGTCGAGTTTGTTATAATTGTAGAAAACACTAGTGGAGGCTTTGAGTGAATTGTTGATGCTCATAATGCATCAGAGTAGAAAAATGCAACATGTCTAAGACTTTTGCACAGCAGTGTGTGTGTGTGTATATATATATATATATATATATAAGTCTTTACCAGCTTTGCACATCTGGACATTGCAATTTTTGCCCATTCTTCTTTGCAAAATTGCTCAAGCTCCGTCAAGTTGGATGGGGACCTTTGGTGAACAGCAATTTTCAATTCTTTCCACATATTCTCAATTGGATTGAGCTCCGGGCTTTGACTGGGCCACTCCGGATATTGACCTTTTTGTTTTTAAGCCACTCCAGTGTGGCTGTGGCTGTATGTTTGGGGTCATTGTCCTGCTGGCAGATGAATCCTCTCCCAAGTCCCAGGTCTCTTGCAGACTTCAGCAGGTTTTCCTCCAGGATTTCTCTGTACTTTGCTACATCCATTTTGCCCTCTATCTTCACAAGCTTTCCAGGCCCTGACGCAGAGAAGCATACCCATAGCATGATGCTGCCACCACCATGCTTCACGGTAGTGATGGTGTTCTCAGGATGATGTGCAGTGTTAGTCTTGTGGCAAACATAGTGCTTAGCATTGAGGCCAAAAAGCTCTATTTTGGTCTCATCAGACCATAGAATCTTCTTCCACTTGGTCTCAGAGTCTTCCACATGCCTTCTGGCAAACTCTAGCCGAGATTTGATGCGAGTTTTTTTTCAACAATGGCTTTCTTTTTGCCACTCTCCCATAAAGGCCAGTTTTGTGAAGCACCCGGGTTATTGTTGCCGTATGCACAGTGTCTCCCAGTTCAGCCATGGAAGACTGTAACTCCTTTAGAGTTGCCATAGGCCTCTTGGTGGCCTCCCAGACTAGTGCCCTTCTCGCCCGGATGTTCAGTTTTTGAGGATGGCCTTTTCTAGTTGTGCCATATTCTCTCCGGTTCTTAATAATGGACTTTACTGTGCTCCAGGGGATAGCCAATGCCTTGGAAATGTTCTTATATCCTACCCCTGATTGGTGCTTTTGAAGAACCTTATTCCAGATTTGCTTTGAATGTTCCTTCGTCTTCATGATGTAATTTTTGTTAGGAAATGTACTAACCAACTGTGGGACCTCTCAGAGACAGGTGTATCATACCTGAAATCATTTGAAACACCTTAATTGCACACAGGTGGACTCCATTCAACTAATAATGTGACTTCTAAAGACAATCGGTTGCACCAGAGCTTATTGAGGTGTGTTACAGCAAAGGGGGTGAATACTTATGCAATCAATTATTTTATGTTTTATATTTGTAATTAATTTAGAACAATTTGTAGATTTTATTTTTCACTTTAACATTATGGACTTTTTTTGTGTTGATCAGTGGAAAAAACTCCTAATTAAATCCATTTTGATTCCATGTTGTAACACAATAAAATGTGGAAAAGTCCAAGGGGGGGGTGAATACTTTTGAGAGCCACTGTGTGTGTGTGTGTGTGTGTGTGTGTGTGTGTGTGTGTGTGTGTGTGTGTGTGTGTGTGTGTGTGTGTGTGTGTGTGTGTGTGTGTGTGTGTGTGTGTGTGTGTGTGTGTGTGTGTGTGTGTGTGTGTGTGTGTGTGTGTGTGTGTGTGTGTGTGTGTGTGTGTGTGTGTGTGTGTGTTTTTTTTTTTAAGGGCCAAAAGTCCACCTCTTGTTCGTAAACCTTTATTTTGTTCTTCTTTTGTTTCTGTCTCTCTCAGCTAACACTCGAGCACGCAGCGATGTCTTTGCAGAGAAGAACGGGTTGCAGAAGTACGAGTATGTGCTGCACCCCCGGACCACCGGCTTCACCTTCATCGTAGAGAGTCTGCGCAAAGGTGAGGCGCAGCTGCAGTGGTCATCATCTCCACCACAGTGTTCTCTTAGCAACAAGCAACCAGGCCTTGAATTGTTTCTCGCAAATATTGTTTTGTTGCCTTCTGCAAAATATCGTTGGCCTGTGCTTCAAAGTCTGAAGAACTCTTCAGTAAGATAATAGAGGGACCATATTCAGTGTTGAGCCCTCAGTACTGTAAAACCCACAGCATCACATAACTTCTAAATGGTTGCTTATACATAAGGCTATAATTTTAGCACAATAATTTTTTGTACATTTAACAGGCAAGGTGCGGTAAAAAAAACAAGAATGCACAGAAAGTTCACCAAGTAATGTAGCTTTAGCTACATCACCATTCACAACCTTTTTTCGGCAAACTTCTGTTCTCTGTTGCAATTGTGCTCACACACCGTTTTTTGTATAGCTGTCTTACCTACTGCAACTCAATGGCTTGTAGTTTCCGGTTATGTTGAGTGCTTACAATATGTTTGTCATAGCTTGCTTTTCATTTGTAATCCACAGGATCACATGCTGCGCAAGACATCATGCCGCCATTTTCATGAAATGTCCGCTTTGTATATTTTTTCACTTCTCCGCTTAGCAGGAATATTTGACTCTTTTGTCGCTATTTTTTTACTTGATTTGTCACATAAACTTGCACTCCACTCATTTAAAATGTTGCTCGCTCACCTACAAATCATTCTCTGACTTGCATAGCTACACGTAAATGCTGCATGCATACACAGCCAAACAATTGACAGATACTCGCAGATGTCTATTTTCAGTGCATGACATACTGCCTTACTTATAGTATAACTCAGTGCAGTGCAGGCACCGACGACACCTGCTGGCCATTTGAAACATAACTGCTTTTTGAACTTACAATCGGCGCCGCCTTATCAGGATACTGAGAATCGGGATGTGTGCTTAAATGGGATATAACTGTGGGATAGGTTCTTCCCAGTGCTATTTGTGTCATTTAATTGGAATACATTATTTTAAAATGATAAACAGAGATCGCTTTTCAGAGCAAGACAGGTTGCGTAGCACACGTGATTACGCTGTGACTTGCGTAAATTGAGTAAACCACGTTGAACTCCTGAAGGTGTTGGAGTCTACTGTAGTTTCTCAGGCTGCTCGTGCAAAGAAAGTTGGCGTGTGAACGTCGCAGGTGCCTCGCCTTGTGATAAGACGTGATTTCATTATGTACAAATAAAAAAAAAAAACAGCTATTTAATTTTGTTTAGGAATAAAAAAAAACAAACAATTGACTTGTATTTTAAATTATATATTTAACATGTAATCATGTAATGTGAGTTCTTTCTTTTACTTTTAAGCGAGCGAGCATAGGTGGGCCGAAAGTGTGTCTAAAGTGCCTCTCGTTTAATTGGGACAGTCGCTTTTTGGGAATATTTTTTCTTCTCCCTAGGCGTCCTGATAAAGTGGCACCGACTGTATTAGAAAATGGTCTGCAATCCAAATGAACAGTGAGGTGGTGCAACGGGGGCCCAAAAATACAGGTTTTTTTTTTAAATTTGTAGGCATGTGTACATTTACAGTTACATTTAAAACGGTTATGATACTCTGCAGGGGATCCATTCCTTTGAGATGTGTGTGCGTTCTGTTTCCCTATACAGAGGCCTTGCCTCCTTGCTGAGCTGAGGAGGGCAGTGAAAATGTTCAGGCAGAGATATCTGTTGGATCTTCTCTTGGTTGTACTGCACTGGATGGAAACTCAATCTTTAATTAGCCCTTCTAGAGTTACCTCAAGAGCAAGAAACACCATTGCAGTCTGTGGGTTTAGTTAGCTGGCAAGAACTAATGACATGGAAACATGATTAAACATTGAGCAAAGAAGCAGGGCTTCTTTGCTCAATGTTTAATATGGTTATGGTTATTTATTCATTAGTTATCTACGCATCCCCCTGAGGAGAGCTTGTATGAACTTGCTGCTTTTACTGCTAATGTCTCATGCACCATTTCAGCTGCAACTTTGTATTTACAGTGTTATGGAAACTCCTTCGAAAAAAGTCTTAACTGCACCCTTAACTCTGACCTACGATGGGTCCCATATTGGGATCATGTGACTTTTTTAACTTTCTGGGTGAGCAGTCCTGATATCCATGGTTAGGTCGTTCAACCACTGAGAGGCAAGGGTGGAGAAGGAGCGGGCTCTGGAAGCAGGTGAATGGAGGGGGGGTACAGCTAATCTGCCGGTGTTGGAGAAGCGGAGGGGGTGAGAGACAGAGTTCATAATCGGTACACAGCTGTATTCTATGATTCTCTTAGTCTGTTTTATTTAAAGTCAGTTTTTTTTTTATGAATGAGATGCAATTAGAAATGTATGGAACATTCATGAACTTGTAGAACACATGTGGCTGCTCTATACTTTGCTATGGCCAATAGAAGGACCATAAGGCAAAGGAGAGTAGATGGAGGACCATTACACCAGCAATGGGCTGAGTGGCAGAGCTTTTCTGGTAGACAGAACCTTGTGATCATGATGAGTACAGCATCCCTGCCTAGGAATGCTAATAAATTAAAGCTTTCCGAGTGTTGTTCCTGAATGTTTAACCATTGTCCAAGAAATGCATTTGAAGTCTATAAACATCATCTGTAGTATTTATACAGTAGGATGTGTGCAGTGTTAGGTTATTTATTCAATACTTAAAGTCTTTTCCATATATACGTACATATTGTACACAAGTAGTCTCGTCCACATTAATGTTGTAGCACGTCATAAAGTAACTGCACAAAAGGACCTGCTATGTAAAAGTTTAAATGTTTTAAACATGTTAAATGTTTTAAAATGTAGGAGACTAATTGGAATCTAACATCTCTTACCCAGACCTTTACATAACATTTTATATGCTAAACTGTTTGATATATAGAAAACTACTGTAAGCTACAGTATGCTGATCTTGTGGTTAATTGTAGCCATCTCTCCATGGCCAGTCTCACTATTCTGGTGCAGCACTCCAGAATAAAGTTTAAAGTTTCCAATGATAAAGGCACAGCAAAGTGTAGTAAAGCACAGTGAAAGCATGGTAATGGGTGGTTATGCATTGTAAAGCACAGAGGGGAATGGTAATAATAATAATCTTTAAACCTTTCATAATGGATCACCATCACAAAGTGCTTTACGAGATTTGGGTGTGTGAACTATGCATCAGCTGCAGAGTCACTTACAACAACGTCTCGCCCGAAAGACGGAGCACAAGGAGGTTTAGTGACTTGCTCAGGGTCAGTGGCTGAGCTGGTATTTATAACTGGGGACCACCTGGTTACAAGCCCGTTTTTTTAAACACTGGACCACACATAGTCCTATAATGCATATAAAAAAAAGTGTTAAACCATGGTAACCTATAGTAAATGAATTGTATTACCAGGGGAAAAGCATGGGTAAACTGCAGAATTACTGTGCAAATATACTGTGTATACTGTTGTAAAGGGTGTTCCAGTACTGTTTTACACTGATGCAGACATTATCTGTGCCCCTTCAGTCTGTACTGCCACTCTCGTAGCGTACAAAAAAAAAATCGAAATTGAGTTTCAGTAACTCTCCTGATATCTGCACTTCTAGCAAATGCAAGAACAGATGAAAGCAATAGATGAAAGCTATAGATGAAAGCAGATGGAAGGGAAGCAGTAGGTAGGAAGCATTTTCATTTAAAGTAGAAGGCTAGAAATCATAAGCAGAAAGAAAGGAGGGTATGTGGGTCTTCCCCAGCGTGGATGCAGGGTGCAACGCCCCCCACCGAAAACGAATTTCTGGGTTTTTCACAGGTCTAAAAATGCATATCCTGGTCCTAAGTATATGCCTTAATAGGGACCCAAAATTAAAAAGAGGTGTAACTTTGTTCATTTTTTTATGATTTTTATTTTCTATTTTTTATGTATTCCTTTTTTTCCTTTGCATTTTATACAAAAAAAAAAAAAAACATTTTAAGTTTCTAAAATTTTTGGAACCAACCAGTCCTTACATTTATTTTTAGTCTTCTAAGATTCTGAGAATCCTTCCATACCTTCCCATGTCGCTGTTTCTCATTAACTACCGAGCCCGAGAATATGCAAGTGCATTAATAAATAATACAGTTAAGAAATGCGCTTCCGAGAACTGCGATTTTGAACACTGTTGATTTTACAGTTTTCAGAAATTTGTTTTTGTTGTGTTTTCTGTAAACATTAATGCTATTTCTACAGTAAGTTGTATTTTTTCTTTTGTTTTTAATATATTTTTTTAATCGGTTAACTGTTTGATTAATGTAAATACAAATAGCGATAAATGATGTATTGGCATTTATTGGAACAACGTAGCTTGAATGTAAAAGTCCAGTACGTAGATATCAAGTTAGAGGTATATGAAATGGAAAAACATGGAAACTACTTCAAATGGAGTAATGTTGAAATGGAAAAACACTTTGGTGTCCAAATTACATATACACATGGTTTTGGATATTTTTTATTATTTTAAAAATACAGATTAGCACAAACCCACATACCACTTCTTTAGGAGTTTAGCATGAGCTACTATAGGAAATGTGGAGGAGGATTGTCTTGCGAATGATCCCATCTCTGTGCAGAAGATTCACTTTACCCAAAGCGTTTTCATCACTTCATGTAAAAGTGAGATTGAATTATTCTCCAGGGAAATTAATATAATTTAAAAAAAAAAATCTGTTATTGCTGTAGTAAATATTTTGCAAAACTTTTTTTCCTTAGTGTGAACGTGTCAATTATAGTTATCAAATGTATTTTTGACAGAAATTAATGTTTTACTGATCAGTTTTACTAAAAGTGAGCGGTTTCAAAGAGGAAGAGAGCGAGGAGCGGCAAAACTGTGGTTTGGAACCACAAAACTCTGGTTTAGAACTAGAGTATTGAGGGCGGCTTCAGAGTCGACCCTTACATCATGACATAGTGGTGAGTTTCTCCATCAATTTTTTAGACCTAGCTACTTGTTACTGGGGTTCCTCACCCATTTGGTAATGGTCACATTTCATACTTGAAATAGAAATGTAACCGTTAACCTTCAAGGTCGCTGCATCCATGATTGCAGCATGCTTGAAGGAAAATGATGCTGGTATCTGTGTGTGCAGTCTTCTTATGCCCTCGGTGGATGGGGATGACTGTATCACAGGCACTGGCACGCAGGTTTGATATATCTATTCAGGTTTCAAGGTCTTTAGGCGGTAAACACCCATTTGGTAATGGTTGCATTTCTAACGTTATGATACTAACCTAACGTGTTCTGTCTTCTTGTGATGAGTTCCAAACAGAAATGTTTGTGTTTAGTTTCCGGGTTTCTGCAGCACATACTAGACCTTTGACCACCAAGGTGCTGCAGACAGTCAAACAGCTGGAAATGTTCAGACCAGTTTGTTAAAGGCACAACACTTAGAGATACTGGGTTCCCCAGCCGGGCGCCATGTGGACATGTATTGTTATGCAGCAGCAACAGCAACTCTCCTTCCAGCTGTCCTCGGCAAAGGATAGAACTGTTTTGCAGACATTGCAGCAATGCCGTTTGGGATTGTAGACTAATGGATCTCCTCCTAGCGGCTGCTGAGTTAATAATACTGACGTCTTGTGGCAAAGTGGGTTGCAGTGCTCAAGACAATGACAAACAACAAAGTACTGGTGAAAAGGTGGTTTAATTGTAATCCAGAGCCTGATGGCAACAATGTATAATGCAAAGTTAAATAACACTGGGTTCAGTCCTGAAATAATAAACACGATATTTAAACACACAGAACACAAACATGGTTACAATCCAGAGTAAGTGCTGTAGTGCTCGTGGTGAAATACAGTTTACTCGAGCAGTGGTGAATTGTTGTCTGATATTTGTGCTGGCCTGTAGCGACAGCTCCGGATCATGTTAGCCATCTAATAAATAACAAACAGTAAAATTAGACTTGACAAAAGAAACAAACACGAAACACTTCCGGTTATTTTACTTCTGTCCTTCAGCGTTTCTCTTAACCATAAACAAAGGAACAGATCACCGAGCTACGTCCCCTATTTGTACCTTCAGTCACGCCCCCTTCGTTAGCGAGTGCAGCCAATTATTATTATTATCACCAAGAATAATTCTGTCTCTGTCACACGTCTGCATAGAGCTGTGTTCTTTAGCTGAATGTTAAGGCATTTGCCTTTGAACCATGAGGTTTGTGGTTCGCATCCAGGCCTCACCTCTCCATTAAATTAAATATGCTGAAACGCCAATGCATTACTGTAGCAATAGTGTCCCTGTTGGTCTCTGATTTCTGAGCAGCTGAAGTCAGAGCAACACATTGAAATGCCATTTCCTTCACCCCCTGTAAACTACGGTCAACTGCTTGGATGGGATATATCCATCACATTTTCTGTAACCCTTGCAGAAGTATGTGAGGGAGTCTGTAAAGTAATCATAGCTTTGATAGCAGGCAGGGATGTAAAAATGCTCCTCCACTTTTGTCTGGAAATGGCGTTGATGTGTGTGCACTATGGCAACTCGAAATGCATCATAGGATCAGTATTCCCAAAACAGCACAAAAATACAGAACAGAGGCACTAGAACATGCATGCAAGTGAATACATTTCCCAACACCCTTTGCACTCAGCTGTTCGGATAAGAGCAATTCTTTTTTTTTCACATTTTTCTTTCCTGTGGGGGGCTCCAAAATAATTTGTACTAACAGGAAATCTGTGTTAAGTGAATTTATATTGCAAGAAGTCATTTTCAATACGCAACTGCTAAATTTGGCCAGGACCATGTACAAAATTACTTGTATCAGAAAATTAGTCTAATCCATCATTAGCTTAGTTGAAAGACACTGTGCAAGATATGAATAAGGGTAAATCGCCAGGATTTGATGGCATCCCAACTGGATTTTTTCTTACTTTCTGGTCCCAGTTGGGTCCCCCTTTGGGTCCCCGTCTGCAGTTGAGAAGGTTTTTATTTTACTCCAGCTGTCAATACTGCTATTATCTCCCTATTATTAAAAAAAAGATAAAGATCCCACTGATTGCGTGAGTTATCGTCCCGTTTAATAAATTCTGACGGGAGTTATATGCTAATTGTGCGTTCACACGACTTGAAGCTTATATGACTAAATTGATTCACTGTGACCAGACTGGATTTATTAAAACCTAGTTGGCATCTGATAATGTTCGCCTCCTGCTTCATATTATTCATGCTGCAGTGGACACAAAGCCCCCGTGCAGTCTGCTGTCTCTGGATGCAGAAAGCTTTTGACCAATTAGAATGGCAAGATCTTTGGTCATTTCTAGATCGTATGGGTCTCGGGGAAAATTTTATAGACATGATTTTGTATGCCAATCCTTCAGTGATGGTGCTGACAGGCAGTAGGTGTTCTCCCCAATTTAAGAAATCCAGGGGAACTCGGCAGGGTTGCCCCCTCACTCCTCTGTTGTTCGCCCTGTCTTTTGAACCGCTTGCTCAGGCTGTTCACCAGTCAGCTGATTATACTGCTATCACTGTTAATAATACTCAACATCACATCTCGCTTTATGCAGATGACGTGTTGCTGTCGAAAATGTGTCTCAATCGCTTCCTCACCTCTTGACTATTTTTGATAACTTCAGTTTGCTATCGGAATATAAAATCAGTTGGTCTAAATCTGCACTATTACCCCTGCAATAAGAAATAGATTTTTGCCTTTGAACAAATCTGTGTTTCAGCACTTTAAATATCTTGGCTTAGAGATCTACCCCTCTTCTCACTCTATTGTAGTAACTAATTTCAATATTTTTTAAAAAGGTGGGTCTCAATTTCCTAATTCATTTCAAGCGCATATCTCTATTGTTAAAATTAATGTGCTCCCACGTATTAATTTTGTCAGCTCTATGCTCTCCCTTTCTCTCCCTATCGGATACTGGGACAAATTGCACTCTTTAATTTATAAATTTATATGGAAGGGTAAACGTCCGTGCATTAAATTCTCCACTTTATAGCGGGAAACATGTACAGGAGGTTTAATCTTGCCAAACTTTACATTTTATTTTTGGTCATTTGTTCTGTGCCAGCTTACTATATGCTTTGACCCTAATGCTCCTGTCTCTTTGCTCTCCCTGGAAGAAAATTTGGTGTACCCATATAGACTCCAAGATTTAATCTATTCAAATATTGCTCTCAGACATTGTAAGCTACATTTTGGCCCCATAATCACACAGTTAGTTACTGTTTGGTTCTCTGTGGAGAAGCATACAAAAATTCAACTTATGTGGCACTCTCACTCTCCTCTCCTATATTTCACAATTTTGCCCTTCTTCTAGGGGGTCGACCCATCTCTTTTCTGCACTGGAGGGACAGGGGGATACATACTCTCCCTGATATTTCTGGGGGTGGCTGTCTTCACACATTCCAGGATTTACAACTTCGATACAATTTGCCGGGTGTTTGTTTCTGCGGTCATCATTGCGTGCCTATGGGGTGCCTTGGAGACAGCACTGCTAACACACCCACTCCAGAGTATGTTATACACGGGGGGTGGGGGGGTAAAACTAAGGGACTGGTTTCCATAATTTATGTTTTTCCTCTTAAAGGCTACTTATAAACCATTAACAACTGACACAATTTGTGATAGGGATTTACCATCATCAGATACTGAAATTAATTGGGGTACTGTCTGGTCTAATATAGGTTTTGCCTCCAGGAACCCTAATCACCAGATGATTCATTATAATTTTCTTCACAGACTATATCTGACCCCTTAGGGTACCCTTGGCACTTTCCTACATATGGTCTGGGAGTGCCCGGATGTAGCTAATTTCTGGGAGCAGGTCTCTTCTACTTTATCCACTATTTTATCTAAAAATATTCCCTGTTCTGCTGCGGTACTTCTGTTGAATGATGACTCATCCCTTGATCTATCATCAAAGCAGAGACTGATCCGGTTGGCGGGCCTTACTGCAGCAAAAAAGATGATTGCTTTGCGCTGGCAGCCACCGCATTCTCTCTGCTGTCGCCAATGGATCCTGTCTTATCTTGATGTTGTTCATATGGAGCTCTCCATATAAAATCATAAAATATATGCTGGTTGTACCATTTGCTAATGGGGAGTGATGTGGGTTCTCAAGGTCCTTGGGGGTTGGGGGTCCTGTTTTTACTT